>NW_027287316.1:80971366-81041366 GCF_022747635.1 Hetaerina americana
GAACAACACAAATCAAACCTTTTTTCCCTCTTTAAAATAATCTCTTTGGCTTCTGCTCACCTAATTCCACAACTCAACGCCATAATTTCGTCTGCCCTACGTTCCCTCCAACAAAAACGTCAAACTCTCCTTAAAAAGCTGTCCAACTTGTATATTTCCTACTTCCAAGTTGGTCTCAAAATTCCACACTCTCACCCTTTCCCGCCACCTCCTCCTCAACCACCCCCACTCTTTCAATATAAGCCTGACCTCCGCAGCATTTACAACCTTCCCCCTCCTCCCAAAGGCCCTCCGGTTTTTCCAAAACGCCAGCCACCACCGAACAATCCCAACCCTCCCTCCGACAATGCCCATGACATTGTAAACCTTTCAAACACCAGCCTTTCAGACAATGAAATATCCGTTCTTAGCAAAGGCCTATCCTTCTCCCCTACACCAAAAATAAACCACATAAACATACTCACTGATACCCTCAATTTCTGCCGAAACCTTCGATGGCGCGCCTTCTGGAAATCACAAAGTAAACCTTTCAGTAACCTAAAAACCAATCCCGCACTTGACAAATTCCGCCCGGCTTCAACTCATGAGCCAAAACCCCTTCCTAGTAACCATCCTGTCGAGATTTTCATACGTCTTCTCATCGAAAAAGTTTCCAATCAATCCTTCAGAAAACATCTCAGACCGAAAAATAACCTCTCCATGAACGAACGTCATGCCCTAAAAACCCTACAGTCCAATCCTAACATCGTTGTTACCTCCGCCGATAAAGGCTCCTCTGTTGTAATTCTAAACACCAATGATTATATTTCCAAAGCCCTCGCTCACCTGAACGATACATCCACCTATACCACTCTATCCAAAAACCCAACACAAACTTTCCAAACCGAAATTCGGTCTTTTCTCCTCCACTCCGGACCAGAAGAAGGCCTAACCTCCCAAGACATATCCCTACTTTCACCCCCAAACCCCAGAACACCCCAGTTTTATCTCCTCCCAAAAATACACAAACCCAACATCCCCTGTCGTCCTATAGTTTCCAGTTACAATTCTCCCACCGAAAGAATCTCCGCATTCCTTGACCACCACCTACAACCACTTGTACTCTCCTTGCCCTCCTTCACGAAAGACACGTACCACTTCCTCGACCGTCTAAATTCCGTCTCTATTCCCTCCACACCCAACCTACTTATGGCCACCATCGACGTTACCTCACTTTACACTTCTATTCCCCATGCAGAAGGTTTATCCTCCCTCCGGCATTATCTTTCTCTACGCCCCCTACCCCAGCGCCCCTCAACGGAATTTCTCCTCAATCTTGCCACTTTCGTCCTAACAAAAAATGCATTCACTTTCCAAAATTGTTTTTACCTACAGACAAAAGGCACAGCGATGGGAACGAGGATGGCACCATCATACGCCAATCTCTTCATGGGCCATCTCGAAGAGACCTTCCTGTCACAGCAACCCCTTCAACCTCTTTTCTGGGTCCGCTACATAGACGATATTTTTATTCTCTGGACACATGGCTCTGACTCTCTCAACAACTTCTTATCCGCCTTAAATTCATCTTTCACGGTTAAATTCACCTCTTCCATTTCAGACTCCACCATCACCTTTCTTGACACAGACATCTCACTTCAAAACAACAAATTCACTACTTCAGTACACATCAAAGCCACTAACCATCAGCAATACCTACACCACACTAGCTGTCATCCTCAACACACGAAACGCTCGATTCCTAACTCTCTCTCTATCCGCGGACACCGAATTTGCAACACCACAGCCACTCTCAACAAATACCTTGCCAATCTACACCTTGCACTCCTCAAACGCGGTTACCCAGAAAAAATGCTACGAAATAAAATCCACCGTTCCACCCGACCACACACACCACACAATAACAAGCCCACATCTGACGCAGGACTCAACCTTTGCACCACCTATTACCCCGGATCACACAGACTGAAAACCCTCCTTAAAGAACTGTTTCCAATTTTACATGACAATGACGCGACCTCATCCTTACTACCCCAATGCCCATCTATCGCATACAGACGACCCGCCAATCTCAAAAACCTTCTGAGATCCACCAACCCTTTGGCGCCCCCCCGTGACAAATTTCCCAATATTTCCCCAACTTGCAACCGCCCCCGATGTAAAACCTGTCCTCTTATTATGCCTACTCCCCTCTCCCTACGTCCCCTCATAGCCCCCCCACCTCGTTCCCACGCTAATTGCCTCTCAAAAAATATTATTTATCTTTTATCATGCAAACACTGCACTTCCTTCTACATAGGTGAATGCATTACCCCCTTATCCATCCGAATGAATAATCACCGGTACTCCTGTAATTCTGCCTCACTCTCATCTCTTCCTATCCCTTCACACGCCAATTCCCACAACCTTTCATTCGACCAGTGTTTTTCCCTCAGCATCCTAGAATCCCTACCTGATTCAGCTACCAACATAGAGGTGAGAACTCGTGAATCCGCCTACATTCTATCCTTCCGTTCCTTTAAAATTCCCACCCTTAACCGCCATATTTAATTTTCCTCCCAGCATTCCCTCCACACCTCCCCTCCACGCCCATAACTCTTTCCCCTCTCCTGATCCATAGCATATTTTCAGTCTCTCTTGAAGAAGGCCCCTGAGAGGGCCGAAAGCTCGAACAATTTACCGTGTAAGTGTTCTTTTATATGTGTCTATTCTTTTCTATTTGTGTTATATATATATATATATATATATATATATATATATGTGTGTGTGTGTGTGTGTGTGTGTGTGTGTGTGTGTGTGTGTGTTTACACTCACACATGTACACACACATATATACATAAATATATAGACACATATATTATATTCATAGATATATTACATTCATAATTTATATTATATTCACAGATATAGTTTATTCATCTAACTTAATAATGTTAACATCGGATATAACTTTGAATTACACCAATCCAAAAATACTAATCTTTATATTCTTGAAAACTGTTTCACCATTATAAGCCCACTTCATCAAAATATCATATAATATTTCAGAATAACGCATAGGTATTTAATGATATTGCTGTTTTAATTTTAACCAAATAAATCAACGACTATACCATTTCCTGCACCACCATTCCACTCAGTTTCTTCTGCGCAAGCCAGTTGCTCAGCTGGGACAGGATATTGTAGTTCTTGAAAGAAGTGTGCTCTGGCCCAATCCAAACTGCCCTCAATGCATTTTTACTGACGTTCATGCGATACCGAAGCTGTGAGCCTACACAAAGGAGGACATTAACAAATATAAGTTCTGTGGCAAAAATTAAGAGGGTGAGGAAATTACACCATCACAGGAGAGAGAGGGTTTAAGCAGCAGTTAGACGGGAACCTTGTGATAGTTCACATTTGCACAATAATTCATTCATATGCTTTACTTTTTAGCATGTAAGAATTAGCAATGCCATGTGAGAGACAGCTCATTTTCATCTTTTCGTTCATCGTTACACTTAATCATATGAACAATTTAGAGTAATTAAAACTAACATCACAGGAAGTAACCTGGCCGGCAGACTTTGTGAGATGACTGCTAGTTCCTAATCCAAAAAAGATAAAGGCTATATCATGTGACGACTAAAGAACAATAAGTTTGATTTCTTACACAGCTAAAGTTGTTCTCAGGATCATAAACAAAAGGATAGAGAGTAGGGCAAATGATTACTTAGGGGATGATCAGTTTGGGTTTAGGAAGGGTAGAGTAACGCGTGATGCCATTGCAGTAATGAGAGTATTAATCGAGAGGAATATAGAACACAACCAGGAGGTATTTGCCTGTTTCGTATATTTCGAAAAAGCATTTGATAGAGTGAATTGGGAAAAACTAATGAGTATATTGCAGAAAATGGGAATAGATTAGAGGGACAGGAGGCTAATATGCAACCTGTACATGTCTCAGACTGCTCAGGTGCGGGTAAGGAACGGGGAGTCCGGATGGACAGTGTTAGGAATAGGTGTAAGGTAGGGTTGCCCATTATCACCGTTGTTGTTCAACGTACATGCAGAGGAAATAATTAAAAAAGTATAGGAAGAACTGGAGGTAGGAATGGAAGTCAGAGGGAAATTGCTGAAAACAGTTAGGTTTGCTGATGTCCAAGCTCTAGTTTGTCAGAAAGCCAAGGGGTTGTAAGCATTACCGAGTGACTGAGAATAAATATAAAGGAAACAAAGGTAATGCAGTCTTCCAGAAAGAAAAAGGCTAAGCTTAAAAATAAAAATAGAAGAAAAAAAGATTACAGGAGGGGAAATACTAGAACAGATGGAACAGTTTATGCATCTTGGAAGTTTTTCGGAGCAAAATGTTCAAAGTAGTAGGGACGTAAGGAGAACAATTGCATTACGCAAAGAAGTTTTCACAAGGAGGAGGGGATTGATGACTGGGACATTGAGTGAGGATAATAAGAAAAGGCTTGCTAACACTTTGATATGAGGCATGGTTGTGTACAGCACATAAAACACGCCATTGAAGCAGGATGATAGGCATCTGAAATGTAGGTATGGTGACGGTGAAGGGGTTAGAAAATAAAGAAAATGAGAAAGTGCTAGGTATAGTGGGAGAGGAACGGGAATTGTCAGGAGAAATTATAAGGAGACAGGAAAAATTGATGCAAAGCATTTTGATTAGCAGTGGGACGTTGGATACTGTGATTGAGGGAGAATGTTAGGCAAACTAGGAAATGGTCAGAAATGGGATAGGGATAATGGATGGAATGAGGGAGGAAGGAAGTACACACACATCAAGAGGGGTCCGCTGTAGAGTAGGACGTTGGATATTGTTTTGTTAGGAGAATCAAGATATTTATTTGGTAGTGGTGTCCATCCAAAACATACCTCAACTGGTAGATTATCTATGAGGGTGGACCCATAAGTACCCGGCCTGACCTAGAGATGCCGGCAGTTGTTTGAAAAATCACTGCATTAGAAAGTACCTAATTAAAGTTTGAAGACACTACATTGCTTACTATTTGTTGGGCAGCCATCAAAAATGAACGCTATCAGTGAATTTGTGAAAATGAAGAAAATTGGTAATCACTATGTGATACAGTACTTTTATTTGAAAGGCCTCAGCCCAACCAATATAAGAGCTGAACTGGATTCTACTACGGGCGAGTCTGCTCGTTTGTTTGCAACACTAAAATATTGGGTAGCAGAGTTTAAATGAGGCCGTACGAGCTGTCAATAAGAGCATTGCATTGTTTGATCAAATGTGGTGACGACTCCAGAAACGGCGAAGAAAATCCACAAAAAGATACTGGATGATCGTTACCTGAAAGTGCGTGAGCTAGCCGACATTGTAGGCATTTTAAAAAGTGCGGTACATCGCATGTTGATTGAAAATTTGGACATGAGAAAGCTATGTGCAAGACGAGTGCTCACACTTAAGCAAAACTATTGTTGTGAAGATGTTTCAATCGAGTGTTTAGCAAATTTTCACAGCAAGAAAGTACAATTTTTGCACCATTTCATAACCATGGATGAAACTTGGGTCCATTACTCCACACCCAAGACAAAAGAACAATCAATTCAAAAGGGACAACCGGCTCCAAAGAAGGCAAAGACAGTTTCATCTGCGGGCAAGGTCATGGCGCTGGTTTTTTGTGATACACGTGGGATAATTTTCATTTACTATCTTGCAAAAGGAAAAATATCAATGGCATGTATTACGCAAACTTACGGCAACGTTTGTGCGAAGAAATCACGTAAAAGCGTCCACATTTGGCTATGAAGAAAGTGTTGTAACATCAAGACAATGCACCAGCTCACAAATCCGTTATTAAAAAGGCCACATTTCATGAATTTAAAGTTTGCATTGCTACCTCATGCACCCTATTCACCAGATTTAGGCCCCTTGGATTATTTTCTGTTTGCAAACTTGAAAAAATGGCTCGGTGATCAACGATTTTCCAAACTTGAAGGAGTAATGTCGGCAGCTGCTGGCTATTTTGAGGAACAAGACAGTTCTTAATATAAACAGTTTATTAAAATTATTGAACATCGCTGGGAAAAGTGTATAGAGCTGAAAGGAGATTATGTTGAATAATAATTACATTTTGTTTCCAAAATTTGTGTTTTTTTTGTTGGGTCGGGTACTTCTGGAAATACCCTTGTACACCCAGATAAAATTTCACAAGTGGAAATGGATGCAAAGCCATTTTCACCTGATTTTTGTGAGTTTCATCAAGTGATGGTCAAGTCTTTTAATCTTAGTCAGACACAACTTCACCCCAATATTAGATAGAATCTGACAGCTATCCAAAGATAGAAAGAGTGTATCAATGGCATGCCCCACTCACCTTTTCCCACGAAGTCCTGCAACCTGGCACCCTTTATGGGCAACATCTTCACCCCATAGATGGTCATTATCCCCAAGTGAAACACATGCTCCAGCTTGCATTCCGCCTTCTTGCACAGGAGCTTGCCACTCCTCTCCTTCACCTCCTTCACCACCCCGACCCCAATTTCCATCACAACGTCTGGCTCCGAAGTGGAGAGTGGCTTCTCAGTTGGTTTGGGTGTGATGCCCTGGGCATTATTGGGAATAGCTGCTCCAGAGTCCACGAGAGATTGTGAACTGTGCATCACATAGTGGCCATTGAGTCTTTTCTGGAGGTAAGCCTCATACCTCTTCTTCGCCTTGCCAAACCAACAGCAGTTGTTACAGGTCCAATTTGTGACTTCAGAGAAGCGTTTTGCCTGCTTTGTCTATTTGGGACAAGTAACAAAGAATACTAACAGTACCCAGGGAATTTGACCAACAAGTGAGTTAAGGTGGAACCAGTCTATTATTCAGAAACATAAATTTCTCTTTTCAAGATTAAAAATAATTATCTAAAAAGTTAGAAAATATGTATTTACTGCAAAGCCTGATACCATTGAGTCCAATAAAACATATACATAAAAGCAAACATCATTGCTCCCACCAGCTGGGGAGCTATAGGGATCATCAGAAAGCACAAGCCCTTCCACCACACCTAGGTTGTAGTCCATAGGGATGGATTGAGTAGTTACTCCCGCAAAAATTAAGGGCAGATGACCTCAAAGAGCCGCATGCAAGTCATAAGGGCAATTCAAAATGACTTCTTTGGCTAGATCATATAATGGATGCCCCGAATTAGACTAAGACTTGGAGCAATTAGTGAACTCAAGTGAATCATGTCTAGCAAATCAACTTTCACCTAGCAAGGAATCTTTTGCTGAAATACTCATGGGAGTAAATCCCATTGAAGTAAATCAGTGTGAAGGCTCTTGCGGCATGAAGATTGTGAAGGCTGCATGGTTTCACCAGCTGTGTGATACTTTCTGCTGACAACAGTTCTGTCAACTGACAGCTGGCATCTTCAGGTGAAATTGATGATTTGTTTTTGGCCATCCACATACAGGAGGCTTGATGGTATTGGTACTCCTTCATTGATTAGAATTCCACGTTTCTATGGGATGTGGAGCTGGATAAGTCTCTTACCGGTTGAAATTTCAACCAATCAGAGAACAGCAATGGCATCAAGCTGCCTATATAAGGAAGGCCAAAATCACATTGCCACATTAACCTGAAGATGCCCACCATAACTTAGACACACTCAAGTCAGCAGAAAACAACTCAAATAGTATAACCCGCGATAATGCAGCCTTCACCACCTTTAAAATGTTGAGAATGCCCAAGATGTCTGTAGAAACGGCTGCATGTGGATTTAGTAGGACCCTCTCTGAGAAATTCATTTCCGATTCCGATTGACAGATCAACTAAATGCCCACAGTATAGGAAAAAAAAGAATGGTTCCCCTGAGGAAATTGTACTGAATTTTACGGATATTTTTTCCAGCTTTTGGCTCCCAAACACACTGGGTTTCAATGGCTCTCCCTTCATCTCTTTGAAATTCATGAATTTTTGCAATTAAAATGGCATCAGGCAAAATTGGTGTTCTCTTTTCACCAAGTTTCAACGGGTGCTGTTGAAAAGTGGGTTATGGTGTTAAGGAAAAAGTTCAAACTCTTCTACAGGCTGTAACACACTTGCGAATCCCCTTATTTCAATAAAATATTACTCCAAATGTAATCTCCTGGCAAATCCCATTGTAAGCTGATGTAACTGAGGACAATTCACACTGCTTTCCATGGTATAACTCACTTTAGGGGAAATTGTGATCATCAGAGTTTTCAAGTAGTGGCCTATGGCAGCTCACCCTTAAGATTCCTACAAAAAGATCTAGGTTTAATGATTTGAGTGTATCATCATGGCCAAATAAAATGGGCTCTAGGGATCATAGTGCAATGTTACGACAGATAATGAAAGCATTGTTCACTAGAAAATCAACAAATTGAGAGTCACGGGGATCCTCGGGGCAGTTGAAATAGCGAGTGAACAAAGAGAAAACAAACTGGTAACTGAGAACCAGAAGAGGGGAGAGTCATCGGAAGCGGAAGTCACAGGGCATTGGGAGCCACTTCCCAACCTTGGCAAGGGAAATGCAGGTCTGACTAGCAACATTGCGGTTGAAGAATGAGAGTAGAATGGGGACGTCATTGCACTCATGCAAGTGTTGATTGGTGTAGGATGAGTGAGACATAATTTGAATTATCTTTTTCTCTTATTTAATATTATGAATGTTTATTGAGCTTCCTCCTCCTTCGAGTAACTCAGTGGAAAGGGAGGGAGATGTTGATTTAGGCGAATCATTTCATTATATTTGTTCACCAAAAAAATGGAAACATTTACGACACGTCAATATTTGGGTATATTTTTCATTGGTAATTTAAAGATTATAAACGAAAATTGCAACTGAAGAGGCAAATGAAATTAGGTAAAGCGAATAAAAAAACTCATACATAGAAAACGCCACTTGGCTAAAGATATTGGAAGAGAAACCGCAGGTCTATAAAAACTGAAGAATATATGGATAACACTGTCACCAAGGGCTTCAAGAGGGCAGGTTTCCCTATTTCGGATGTAGGATGATAGCATAATAACCGTGCAGCATTAAAATACTGGCAACATAAAAAATTGGGATTAAGTTAACAACTAAGGACAGAAATGAAAATATCAGCCCCACCACAAAATTCTAAATGCTGTCGACTACTCAAATGTAAGAACTTACTACGTCCAACATTATGCTGAAATATGCGTCTCAAAGATTCATCATAAAAGTTAAACGGCAATGGAAAATTATGGAGAACGTACCTGTGGAGTTAGCCATAACTGAATCCAGTCCTCTCTTAATATTTCGGTATCACACTGATATATGGCGTTTTTTGGAACATTAACCGAAGAAGTTATGCAAGGAACATATACCTTCAGACTTTTCTTAGATACACTCTGCACTACACCCCACATACAAGGAACTTGGTGAGGTATGAGAAGAGTCGAATTTTCCGGACCTCGCTGAAATACAAGGGAAAATTTTGTTACCAACGAATTACAGAAGATGGGAATTCGAGCCATTTTATTAAACTTTAGAACTATTCGGATAGAACATTTACGAACGTTACTAAATCTAAGAGTCGTCAAGTTACTATAATGATATGAAACGGCCAATATTAGCAGAAAAAAATTACCTCTACAATATTCAAATATGCCGTACTATCTAGAGTACACTTTGAACTATCCCAATAGGCCCACAATGGAACAAAACGGCTGATTCTAATGTCATTTATTTCTTCCCAAACTACAAGGGTGAACACTAGTAAATAATTTCCAATAACCGGGTCAATGCCTTTGGAAACGTAATGTAAAAGACTGCGATGTAACACTATTACATCATTGGTGAATTGCTTCCCAACGTCACAAATGAAGTAGTCTTGCCCCAAAAGATGGGATACCCTGCATACAATTGATATAGTTGGCTCTGGTAGTCTTGTTTTTTCCATACCGGTGATATTTGGATTCCAAATATCAGTCACATACCAGCTGCGAGTATTCGAGCCAGGAGGGCCAGCTGGCACATTCCACATCGATGCCTTGAGAGCATTTGAGGCTAACAAAAGCTGCGAAAGATTTCTTATGCCATCAAAATGTTCATGTTCATTGTATGTAACCGTATATTGTTTTCTGTTTAGCACAAATTTTATATCCACCTCTTGACTACTCTTGATTTTGGCTACAATACAATTGAAACCATACCGATAGTCGGCCATGGTGAGTAACTTTGTGCAGTGAAAAATCGGAGCAAAATAATTTTATGACGGATGACAGGGCATAAGCAACATCGTTTCGCTGTCAGATGTTTAGAGTGATGCTATCTAACTGTAATAGAGTATCGCAAGTGAAAAGATGGTAAGCACGGAAAAGGTATATTGATAACTGTGATAGCACACGTCGTCACAGACACTTAGTATATTGTCACGTTGATGCATACCACGCATTCCCGCCTTCGGCTAAAGAAGGCGGAGTCGAGTGAATTTTCCTTGAATGCGGAGCACCACGTTCAGTTTTTACATGTTGGTTGATGGCACTGCCCTCTATTGTAACTGACTTCATCCACGTCACGCAACGGGAGACGATACGTGGTCGTATGCTTCACAGCCTATTCGGTTATTCAGGCCACCCAGAGCTCGCGTACGACATTCTGGGGAGTTCACGGGGAAGAGTAACTGACGGAGGACATAGTGAAAACGTATTGCATCCAAGGCAAAAATCGCTGGAGATTGTGTGCTAAGTCAAGAGAAGACATGCAGAAATCAGTACTTATTTGTATTATTTTGAGCGGTATCTGTCTGCTGGCGTTCAGCAGTGGTAAGTATTCTAAGACCTCGTTATAATACGTTTTCAAGACTAAATAAACTTTATTTACAGTTTTAGGTACGTAATTTATGCTGTTAAGGCGATCACTGTTGGGTTTTATCTCATACATATTGTATTATAGGATTTCCTTTTTAGCTAGCATTCTTAAGTTTTTCATGTAAGAATATCCATGGAAGTAGTGAAAGACCATTATGGGTACACTTCCACGAAGAAAAATTTGATAGTTTCATACTGAAATAGTTTGAATATTGCACGATAACCCTGTTCCTAGCTCAGTACTCATGCAAAATCGCATGCAGACATCGATATGGGGGCTGGGAACGAAACGTAATTTGAAAATGCAGTGGAAATTGATGTCTAATTTATAGTAAAAGAAGACTATATTTATAAATTCGACCAATTTTTTAATGCAGTGTAATTCTACACTACCTCAAGGCTAGAGAATAAGTTCCGGTCATGACGATCTGCCATATGCTTTCCAATTTTTCCGTTACTTTTGGAAAATGCTATCAGTGTTGGTTGGTTTTACATGCAGATAGAAGAAACGAGCTCCGATTTTATATGAAATTACACCTTTTCACGCAGGTCCGCTGTGTGTGGCTGCGGCGGATGTTGTTGAGGACGAAGTCGAAGACGATGTGGATGTTGAAGGAGAGGAAACTGCGGTAACGGAGGAAACGGACGACGACGAAGACGACGGCGGGGCAGACGGCGATTCCACGCCTGGCTCATCTCCAGACGCAGATACTACGATTTTGTTCACTAAACCAGTCTCCTCGTCGTCTTCTCTAGGTATGTCTATAGTATTCAAATCCTCCTCGCTCCGTCTTCCATGAAGCACGACTTAAATTGGCACTCTCTAAAGATAGTGATAAAGGAGCTATTTTTAGGGTTAATGCAGGATAAAGCTATTGGGAATGTAGTGCATACCGTGGAACTTAAGGAAAAGGGTAGCTCACGCGTAAAAATTTCTATGTTCATACCTATACAGGTAAGCATGCATGTGTGTTTTATTGTACAGGTATCCAGACTGTAATCAAAATTCCACCCTCAAATCCCTGGACCCTTTTAAAAAGAAAATGTCTGGGAAACACCTGATGTCTACCAATACTAGTTCTTTTGGAGTGGCCCATATAAACAGTTAACGAGGATTGTGACCAACTATGTGAAATATGCCGTGCAGTGCAATTATGGAGATTCTTGAGAAGGGTTGTTAACATGTTCGATTCGAGGCAAAGCGTGTAAGGTGAGATTGTGGCATAGGGAACTAGTATGAACCAATGGTAAGAAGTAATGTGAGCACGAAGGATAATAATGTATCTGAAAGTGAATTTATCCATCACCTTACTTAAGAAATTTGTATGGTCTTGTGAAATTAGGGGCTCATGTCATGCCATTGGAATCTGGTGCAATGCAGCTTTTTAATTTTTCTAATTAAAAGCACTTGAGAATGAGAGTTCATACGGGGATGTATCAAAAAAAATTTATCTCCACCATTGATATTAACTTTGTAGTTATCTAATTGAGCTCTTGGAATGTACGTATATACACCCACTGACGAGTAAACGAAAATGTAAACTCAGTTGAAGACATTTCATTTCCTGGTTTTACATCATGAATCTTATGTGTTGTCACAACTGGCAATCTTATTGCTGGAGTATGGATTCTTTCTGTTGCTTTTATTTATTGAACAGTTGAGTACACACTAGTGTATCTCATGGTGAGGAGAAAGTTATGTTGGTAATAATGGCTGCATGTTTAATTTTAAGGAACCACTGATGTGTGCTTTGCGAAGTGTAGTTTTACATACCGCAGGATGTTTAATTGTTCTCCCATCACTTCCAATTGACAGAGCTCCCTGGTGGGAATGTTGTGGAGCTCCTGATTGGGTTCTCAAACAAAGGTGCGCAGGACTTCATTCTGGAGGCGGTGGATGCCTCCTTCCGCTACCCCATGGACTTTGCCTTCCACATCCAGAACTACTCCACGATTGCGTACAACAAAGTGGTAGCTCCATCTCATGAAGCAACATTGGCCTACTCATTCATCCCATCGGAGGCATTTGCAGGGCGACCCTTTGGCTTGAGTGTCAATCTTCACTACAGGGACTCATTGGTAAGATTCTATTTCCTCTCGTTGATATTTGGACACTGTAGGTGGTGTGGCAGTCACTGAAATCCAGTGCTTTTAAGATGTTAGGAATTGTAATGACTGCACACAGAAAATTATGCGCTCCTTCTATTTAAGTTGAAGAAATATCCTTGTGCAGTGATAGATTTGAATACATAATATTTCAATCCTCAACTTCCTTCGTACGTTGGAGTTACTTGTAGTTCATGGAGGAAACTCTTTCAGGCTTTTCTTGTGCAATGAATCTTTCATGGAAATAATAAATGAATTTAATGAACTCTTAAATTAACTGGATTTAACCAACTTTTTTTCACTATCTCCATTGCTTGTAGTTTACTGCTATGTACCTAAATTATCACTTTTTATATTTATCCTTGCTATACTATATTGTTGGCATGATATATTCTTACTTATTAAGAATGCTGTATTAAAACCTTATTGTATAGAATTTATTTGTTGTGTCTTGTGATAAGTGTGAAGTAAACGAGAACAGTTACGTATATACCTTGCCTTGGTTGGCATTTATTATTTTGTCTGGTTTGTGGCCACATGATCATTTACAAACTAAAGTACCTGTTTTCAAGAAAAAGCTTTTGAACTTGTTAAAAAAATAGTCATTTCTATTTAGTAAACTAATTTCTGGAATTGTCACTCCACATCAATTTCAGCTTAACCAAATGCATCAACATATATATGTAGTAGTATACGTATTTATATTTAATTTTTTTTTTAAATTGTGATTTATACATTTGACGTATCCTATATTTGTGTATGTGAATACGCACAAATTCTCCGGACAAGTCGAAGCATTATATTATTATTATGATTATCATTTTTGTGGTTTCCAAGATGGTATCTGGCTGTGCTGTAATCTGTGTTCTTTAGTTATCGTTGGTTCAGAATTACTTTTTAACCAGGTCAATATAATCCTTGCAGAAAAGCAAATCTTCATTTCTTGAGTTTCATGTGAAAAAGCAATTATTTCAAACTGTGACAAGTTCAGTTGTAACGCATTACAAAAAGAAAATGGCCGTAACAATTGTTTAAAAATTGTAGCAAAATGAAATTTTTTTGCGGCCTCAGAAGTGGATGCATAGATGCTCATTTGATTAGGATGATTGAATCAAACTAACCAGTTGATGACTGCACCTCGGAGATACTGGAATGTTTTATGTCCTTACTACTCTCATCTATGTGCCGCAGTCGGGGGCCGTGTTCCGCGAGAGCGTGTACAACGAAACCGTGCAGGTGGTGGAGGTTGAGGAGGGCCTGGATGGTGAGACATTCTTCCTCTACGTGTTCCTGGCGGCATGTGCCGTGCTGATGCTGGTGGCTGGCCAGCAGCTGCTGGCGTCGTCAGTGGGGAGGAGTGGGGCGGGATCCGGCAGTCGAAGGGCTGCGGCGGGCCTGGTCAACAGCCTGCGGGGCAAGGGTGGCGGCCACCACATGGAGACTGGAACCAGCAAGCCCAACGACGTGGACTATGACTGGGTGCCCACGCAGATGCTCAACAACATGAGTGCGTACCCTCGCTTCTTCTCACTTTCTCGGCCAAAACTGGGAATCTTGAGACTTGATTGATTCTGAAATCATGTGGCCAGTGTTATACTGATAGACGAGTCCCATCCAATGAATTTCCGGTTCTCAGGTGATGAGGGGGATTTTTATAGCATGTATGGTATCATTGGAAAGCTCTAATATGTGGTTTTTGAAAGTACAAATGAAGTCGGACCTTTGTATTTGTTTCATCAAGCAAGGCCACTCCCGGTGAAAAGTGTTTAAAAATTGGTTTTACTATGTGATGCCTCTCCCGCTTGGAAGTCAAAACTAACTTCATAGTGTCATAGTCATTCTAGTTTCTGTTCACATTTATGTAGTATTGTCTGCCTATAGGCACCTTATTAATTACCACTCCAGTACTCTTTTGTTGTTAAAGGAAAAAAGTTAGTGGCATACATTCCCTTGAATATAATTTTTCAATGATAGTCATTCACTAAAAGAGTTTCATATAAATCAATTGCTATAGCTGTGTAGAAACTTGATCTAGCCTACCAAGCCTTCAGAGAAGTATTCTCCCACTGAAATGGATACTAGACAACTGGCAAATACTATGCACCCCTGAATGTCATGTTGTCTTCTATGATTCTGAGGAAGGGGTTACAGAATGGCATTTCTGGCTAGGCTCAACAAGGAAAAACACTTTTGAATGCGATAACCTTAAACTAGTATACTTATACAAACGTCTGTAGTATATTTAAAAAAATATGTTAATCAGTAAATTCCCAGTATTTTTAAGCGATGAATATTGGGCATAACCTGTCCTTGGGGCAAAGTATTCTGGATTTCAGAGTTATTAGTGTGGTGGAGGATGTGATAGTCCAGTGGACAGCTTAAGACTAATGACCTTTTTCTCTTGCTCATCAATGCGCTTTGCTTTCCCCCTAATTAGAGGCTTAGTTACACTGCTGATAGTCAGTGTGGAGTACACTGCAGATTAGCCAGTATCTAACCTATATGCCTGTAAACAATCAAAAAGGGTTTGTGACCATAATTTTAATCCATTACAACCCGATGTCGGTCCATTTGTAATAGTGAAGTCCCTTGGGAAATCAAAGGATCTCTAAAAAGCACAAATGGTTGAGAATTACCTGGCCAGCAGGGAAATGATGGGGAAAATTCTCTTGACCTTAAAATGTCAATGCATTTTTTGAATGCCATTTCAAAACACTTTCGTGATCATAATATCAAGCCACTGTGTGTGTGCCTGTAATTTATAGTCTTCAGTATTTACAGTTTACTTGATATGCAAATCATATGGCAATGAATATAATACTTGAATTATTATTTAAAAAGTATGTCATTACGTGTCATCATCCTAGTTAGATCAGGTATCCATTGCATGTCCATTCTTTTGTTTTCCGTGATAATAGGATGTGCACTAATGCAGAAGTAGTAGTCTTAAAATTGACATAAATGCTCCGCATTTAAAAAATGCAAGCAATGGAATATTAACGGACATCCATCCTTTCCTCTTCCACAGGCAAATCTCCGAAGCAGATCAAGCAGAGTCCTCGGCAGAGGAAAGCGAAGCGGGCCGCTGGGTCTGACGACTGAGAGATGATGATTGTTGATCGAGTGTGCGTGTGTGTGTGTGGTTGGGTGCACACCAGTTTGTGTGGCCGCGAGTTGGGACTGATTATATTTCTCTGTGCTCTTTTGGACTCGGGTGCATGTGCCCATTTGTAACAGGCAAGACTGACCCCCCCCCCCCCCCCTACGCTTTTGTCTTTGGCTCAAGGGAAAACAAAAGGCGTTTTTACCTCTTTAGTGAGAAAGTTGGGGATATAAAGTGAATGGCTGTAATTTTTTGACTCAGGTTGCCAATGGTATTCACATTTTGAAAACCTCTCTCTCCATATTTGGGACACACAATACCTTAGGACAACGGTATTACTTTGTGATTGGTGAATTTCATTGCGCCATGGTCTATGGCAGTCTGCTGGAACTGTTTTTTTCAGCATCCTGGAGTTTCAGACTGTATTTGAGGCGCACTTTGTTGGTGGATAGTATGATTTCTTTGTTTATCAATCTTCAGTCCTGAAAAAAATGTTTTTTTTAAAATGATTTATTATAGTTTTCAAATTTTATTCCTTGTTCATGTTAAGAGATAAGTTGAAATGTAATTAATCTTTGAACTTTTGCTTTATAAATTTTGGGATGTTTTCTTCACTGAAGTCAAGTGCCCCGTTTTAACATTTGAGAGTCCTTTTGTGGCAATCTAGATGTCATGTAATGATTGCTGCATGATTTTTGGTTAGTGAAATAATTTTTATCATTCCATTGTTAATAGTACATCAATGTAATACCTTTTGAAAGCTTCATCATTAGATTGTTAGGGGTGTTAATTTATTTTCATTTGACATGTCAACTTCGCATGGTGTACCAACTTGCGCTTCTCTTTGCAGTTGGGCGGGTGTTTTAAAGATTGGTACCTTAGTACCAACGGGGATATTGGATTTGGCTAAGTAGACAGTAATTTTGAAAAGTGCCGTTTTATTGGAATGGGAAAATAAATGCATTTGTGTCTAATGGAGTCATATGGTTGAAATAATATGTCAGTTGCGTGTGGTAGTTGTAATGGTTTTTTTTACCATGTGAGATTTTTAATAAATTGATCCCGAGAAGATTTAAACAAGTTGATTTGGTGGTCTCCAGTCATTTAGTCAAGATCCTTGTTGCTTGTATCCAGAAACAGAATAAAAGTTATTTAAAATTGTCCTGAACCAAGCCATCCAAGGGAATGCTGAGAATTTCTCTCAATCTGAAAACCTGTTTACACCAAAACAAGTTTAATTGAATTCCAATACAACAATTTCAGAGTGTAAAAATCATTTGCCTTGACTGGGATTCAAACCCGGATCCCTCGATGTCCGGTCAAATGCTGGTCTGATCTTGGTTCGTATCCCGGTCAAGGCGAATGATTTTTACACTGGAATTGTTGCATTGGAATGCATATTAGCAGATGACTCGGTTAAAAATCACTGGTGCGGCATCTCCCGCAGTTTCTTTGGAAGCTTAATTGAAGTTTTACATTATGGTGGAAACTTGTACGAAATAAAGGTGGGCATTTATTTGATTATGCATTTTATCACAAAGAAGAGGGACTAGCAATGGATTCATCACCTTGTTTAGCTGATAATTTCATTTTACATCAATATTTTTTATTCCAAGGAGAACCCTCAAAAATAAGACTTTTACTTGTTTGATAGATAAATAATGTTACTAGATAAGCATTCAACAATGAGCCGCTAATTTTTAAAGTTTCCTCACTGCTCGTGGTTATAAAATGAACCATGGACATGGATTCTGAGGGAAAACCAAGCTTCCTAGCCTGATAGATTGGAATATCAGTAATAAAATACCTTATGCCCAGAGAACCAGCATACATTGACCAAGTGATGTACTGTAATCTGATTCATGCCTCAATGTCCCCTAAAGTTACATTTAGAAGGATTGTACCGAGGCAAGCAACCTGGGAAAATCTGAAAATGTTGATGAAGATGACTTAATAGATAAAATCTTGGGAACGCAATTTGAAATGGCTTTGGAAAGACTTGGATATGAAACTTATCACCTGGGAAGGTGATTCTGGGGAGAAATGAATGAAATTTTTGCATTGAGCATTGCCTCATTTAGATATGAAGTGACAACATGGGTTATGTACAAAAATAAAATATTATTATTTACATGTTTTCAGGCTGAAAAAATTGCCTCCAGCAGTCACACAAAAGGTCTATTATCTAAATATTTTCACACATCCAAATATAGCCACAACATGAGATGTACTTTCCTGGTCATGGCAATGGTAAGCATTTTGCAAAAACCATCACATCTATTAAGAGGGAAGAGCGTTCACAAAAGGCAAGATAGCTTCCGAGAGGTTGCCCGGTACACCATCGTTTCTACAAGTTCTCTCTCACTTTGTCACTAACACTGGAGACATTTACGATCATAGTTATGTGAAGTAGTAATATAAGGTACTTCCTTAAAGTGGCTACTTGATTGCATTCATATTTCAACTGGCTACCAATGAAACTGCTATTATTTTAATGTTGAAGGCCTGGGTGAAAATATCAGCTCCATGATGGCAATACATCTATTGTTCCACCAGACAGAAAATAATTTGAGATTGATGGAATATGGATAAAAGAGTCATCTTGTGGCCATAGCTCCAATAAAATTTACAGATTGATTCACTTTGATAGTGCATCTTTTTAAATGAACATTAAATATACTCTAATTATGTACTGCCATGACTACATATGTAAATGGATTCTGGTGGCAGTCTTTTCCTCTAAACACATGTAGGCAATACAGACAAACTTGCACGTACGTGGCAATGACTGGTGAAATGCCTGAGCACAATGGATGGGTGGGAGAGGTGCGCACGACTTGATCAGCACCTCTCAAACACCTTGTACAAGTCTGGAAGATGTGCAACCTGCAACACGGTGCCGTCTTTTGAGAAGTGCTTTGGGGGCAACAGCGTCTTGCGCAAAGATGAGTAGATGTCGTGCTCCACAATGTGCCTCCATGTCTTGGACCTGCCACCAGATGTCCTCTCATCTTGCGCAATGCTCCTCTCATCTCTGACCTCTCCCCCTGCACTCTGAGGGAGACAAGAGGAAAGGCACCCAGTCAGTCACTGAACACAAAGCCCTTGTCATACACATCACTGATCCCTTCAAGTGGTCCATTGGCTGGGAAGAATATACATAAAACCACTCAAATAGGCTGGTATTCAACAATAAGCGCAGAAGTTTACGCAATGTGAATGAAGCTCATTGTTTCCTGATGGGAATTAACTGACAACCAATAATATATAAGTATATTTTTTACAAATATTTGAGGTTGATACTGATAAGGAAATCCACTGTAATGCACGTAGGAAGAGTCAGTCCGGATGATGCTGCAGTTCAGTGAAACTAAGTTGAGAGCAATAGTCTTTCCAGTGAAAACCCAAATCTTTTTGATTGTTCCTGCATACATATTTTTTATTTATACATTACACAAAAATATCTAGTTTAGAGTGGTAATTGAACACAACAACATTCAAATTTGTAAAATTAATTCATCATAAGATGGCAAAAAATATACATATTCTATCTCCAAAACTCCTTAGTAACTCACAAATCAAATTAATCATTTCAGTTGTAACTTTGCAGTATTGTTCCACGATGAATACTGTCGAAATAAAACTTTGTAATTCCACGTTAAAATAAAGTGTAATGGGACTCAGGTTTCACTATGGTGCAGCACCATCAGGCAAAGAAATTAAACCCATACAGGTACGTGTGTGTGTGTATGTATATATATATATATACATATATATATATATACATATATACATACATACATACACACATATATATATATATATACTAGCTGAATACCCGGCTTTGCACGGGTTAGGGAGAAACAGTAATATAAATAAACTACATAAATAAAAACAACAAATTATAAAGTACAATAATACACTACTTCATACAAATTTAAGAATCTTTTTTATTTAACACCTGTTTATAAACTACATTTTTTGTTTCATATCCAGGAGAAAGAATATATAAATTTTTAGGCGAACCTACTCTGGAGCAAGCAACATAAAGTTGCCCGTGGCTAAAACATGGCGATCTTAGATCAACACCACAAAACTTTAAAGACTGTCCCTGTGATTTATTAATGGTAATTGAAAAAGCTAGCCGGACTGGAAACTATAATCTTTTAAAGTTGAAGGGAAGATCAGTTGGGATTAGAGGTATCCGTGGAATAAAATTTATTTCACCTTTTCCTTTTCGAGTTAAAATGACTGCCTGGATTATATTTTTCATCAATTTTGTCACACACAATCGTGTCCCATTGCAGAGTTTTGGTGGATCTAAATTTCGCAATAAAATGATTGGAGATCCTACTTTAAGTATAAGGCGATGTTGTGGCAATCCAGCTGGATCAAGTGAATTTAGGAATTCCGTTGGATAATTGACGGCTTCGTCAGCATCCACTACGGTATCAACCGATTTATATTCAATCACGTCTCCTGGCAGCATGGCTAGTATCTTCTTGTTAATTTCATTAACATCATCGTTCTTAGGAGCAAGAATGGCTCTTTCTCGAAACCATTCTAAATTTTTATAATTTTGATTAACGTTAGGATAGACTGCTCGTATCATGTCGCGGACAGTTTTCACCGATACACATAAATTTGATGACAATTTTATCATACCAGATGCTTCAATAACTAATCTATCTTCTCCAATCTCCAAAAGTTTATTTGCAAAATTTTGAGCATTCCCATCTCTTAAGAGGATTCGCATGTTTTGTTTAAGGCTAATTTCTTGGACATGATTCCATAGAACAGAATGTTTTAAACAGGCATAAATTTCATCGGCTGGAGTCAATTTTGGAATGACAGGCAGAGTTAAGTCTCCACACAGGAGTACCAGAGCTCCTACCATTAAACTGCAGTTTCCTCTAAGATCTTGAAGTGTTGCGTTGAGGGCCTCAAGAGATTTTTTATGAGCCATCGTACACTCATCCCATACTATCAATTTACATTCTATAAGAACTTGTGCCTGGCCGCTTGTTTTATTTATATGACATGTGGGATTTTCTTGTCGGGAAATATTATGTGGCAACTTAAGGGCAGAGTGGGCTGTTCTTCCTCCTTCCATTAATGTCGCTGCAATACCTGAAGATGCAACGGCTAGAGCAATTTCTCCATGAACCCTGATTTCAGCGAGAACTAAATTAATTAAAAATGTTTTTCCCGTGCCACCAGCAGCATCAAGAAAAATGATACCTCCTTCTTGTTTATCTACTTGATCCATTATTGTTCGTACGCGAATTTCTGATCTTCATTAAGAAGTGGCTTTTTATCCTCGATATATGCTTCTAAGTCTAAGACATTGTAGCTAGTTTCACGTATATAATCTGGATAAAATACACCCTGTTGATCTTGTACAGGTGCAAAAAGACCGAGTTCCACTAAAGTCTTGTTAACCATGGTGATACACTTTTCCTCCAAAATAATCAAAGTTTTATTAAAAATGTCGGAGTTAAACGTAATATCCAATGTAGGATTTTCACTTCGAACTTTAGCCAGTATATCCTCACTCATTGATTCTTTATATTTTTCCCATAATGTTTTTGGGTTAGATAGATTACAGGAGGTTATTATGATGGCAAACAAAATTCGGATTTGTCCTGGAAGAGAAATCAAACTGGCCTCTCGCAATGAGTCATCCCAGTGTTGATCTCCTTCTAGCAACCCTAAATTCTGGCAAGCTTCTCTGAATGTCTCACATATTTCTCCGTTTACCGTTCTTAATTCTGCAAATGAGCGAGGTCCTCTAATGGTATGTAGAAGCATTCTTAAAAAATAACATTCGGCGTTGTTAGGATGGACTGTGTAGACTCTGCTCAATGCATCACATGAATAAATATTATTCTCAGGATCAAAGTTGCCCATTTTTCTTCTACAAAAGACTTTCCTTGATGTATTCCACGTATAATATCTCGGCAATTCTGAATACAATAGTGTTCCTGCAAAGGTATCCTGCTGGCATAGTTGGAAAAATGCTGTTTCTATGACAGCAAAAAAGTAAACAAATTACATACATACAAACAAACACTCTCCTTTATATATATAGATATATACATATATACATACATATATATATATGTGTGTGTATATATATGTATGAGTATATATATACATATATTTGTGTATATATATATATATATATATATATATATATATATATATATATATATATATATATATATATATATATATATATATATATGTGTATATATATATATGTGTGTGTGTGTATATATATATATATATATATGTGTATATATATATACACATATATATAAATATATATATATATATATATATATATATATATATATATATATATATATATATATATATATATATATATATATACATACATATATAATATAAACACATATGTATACACATTCACATGGAAAGGGATAGGGACACATACAAAGGGCAATCACAGGAGAGGTGGGGAATTGAGCAGATCACAAGCGCAAAAATATTTTCTTGACCGGGACTAGAACACCAGATCTTTCGACTTACTGGGCCGATGCTCCAGCCACTTGAAGCTGTCAAGGAAACGTAATTTACACTAAAATCTGCTTAGGGAAGTTTAGGCAACCAACTGCCCATATTCTTCGGCCAGGAGATGGCGTTGGGGAGCTGTTTCACCCACCAAAGGAGAAAGGGTAGTAAGCAAAGCAATCATACAATGTCATAAAGGAACGGTACGTTTTGTGGCACACAAAGCCAGAAGAAGGAGACGAGCCACATTGGCCAAATACACAATTCAAGCATGAAAACCCACCATACGGCAAACATATACTCATTCACATGGAAATAGATATAAGGGATAGGGACACATGAAGGACGAACACATGTTTGCACTTGAGATCTGCTCGATTCCACCTTCCCCACCTCTTTGGTGTCACATCTATTTCCATTTGAATGAGTATATATATCTGCATATATATGGTGACATCGAATATGCATATCCGATGTCAACAGAAAATCGTGAAAGAGAACTCTTAATAATGTAGCAAATTTCTATCAGTAACCAGTATCTGGTTGATCTGATAAATAGACTGTAGAGAAAAAATTGAACAAATACACCACGAGACAAATCTACGGCAGTTTTAAGGACCAAGCAGTACAGTGGAGGAAATAATCATAACTGGTTGTTGATATTTCCCTAAACTTGAGAAGGTATTTCTCAAATTTCGGTATTGTTACAGTTTAAAAATCAACGCAATTGCAGAACATCTTCCGTAATACAAAAGACAAAGTTGAAAAACTCCAAAAAAAGTGTGATCTCCAAATTGTATGGCTAAACAGTCTGTCTGATCCCAGAAATAACAAGGACAAAATCAAGTTATTTGCTATTGGGTTTGATGTTAACACCCAGAATATCAACTGTAAGACTAGGAAAACACCTAAGGTTACCGGAAATGAAAAGCTGGAAGATGGCACTCTTTGGTGGTACGTGCAGCAGTGATCACCCCAACGGTGCAGGAATTCATGGCACTGAAATTCAAGATGCAGCAAAAAATCTTGCCAAACACTTACATGTAGAGAACTTTACTGCAATAAGTGGTTGCTTATTGTGGTTTAGGAGGAGTTTTTGTGATATAAGTGTCTGGTGAAGTCATGAGTGCTGACAGTGATGTAATTACATGCACTGATGCCAGGGTGTGATGCACAATTCATGTCAAATATATGGTGTGAACGTAACAGACCTTTGCCAGAAAACTCCAGAGCTTTACGTAGTGAATCAAAGGCTCCTGGATGTAAATTCAGAAGGAAAAGGCTCTCTGGGCGCTCTGCGTACTATTGCAGACTGCAGGAACAATTGTTGCAATGGGTAAATTTCAACAACCCCAAGCACAGAGGGAAATGATGAATGGATTCCCTGTACTTTATAGGTGTTTGGCAAATGCATGTTTTATTGGAGTTATCACGATGGATCGGCTTCATGACCATTTTGTTGTCGGGTTGGTGAAATACATAGTAGATGTATTGGGAATTCCATAGGATGGGGTAAAATGCTTTCCATATAAGACCATCCTACCCTGAAATTGACAACAGTGTTTCATTAGGTTCTTGCATCAATTTCTTAAGGGTACAGTGAAATCAAAATAAAAAGATGTACACAGATGACATGACATAAGATGGTTCATAAATAAGTGTAAAAAAACCATTAACACAGTAATCAACCCGAAGGTTGGTTTAGTAGGTGATGGTAGAGTTCACCCAGTACTAAGCCCGACGGCGTGTGAAATTCTCACATCAGGGTAGGGGGGCCAGTTCCTTCCCCTGTGCCAGTTATGGTTTCCCAGGAAGATCTGGTTCCCGGAAAATCACATAGCTTGGGTTAAGCTGTAGGTGACCAGAGTGCCTTACCCAGGAATGGAACCTGGGCCCCTCTGGTCAGCAGTCCAACCCTCTACCCCCTGGACTACCGCGACCCACAAATAAGAATATGCTTGTACATCTTCCTTTGGAAAATCATCTTCTAAAGGCTGTCTCTCTCTCCATTGCCGTTCTTTTCAGTTCATCGTATGATGTTACTCTCATAGTACTTTTTACATCACCTATAAATTTCTTTCTTGGCCTTCCTCTTCCTTTTTTTCTCCTTTTATTTTCCCCTCCATTACATTTTCAGGAACTTGTCATGTCTCAGAACATGTTCAACAAATTTTATTTCTCTATTATTATCTCTATCATTAGATTCCTTTCCTCTTTTTATTTCTCTCAACACTTCCATGTTGCTTTTTTTGTCCGTTTATCTTGTTCTGTGTTCTATCCTCCTCCAAATCCACATTTCCATTACTTCCAACCAGAGCCTTTTCCCTCTTTCCCAATGTCCAACTTTTGCAACCCTGTAATAACGCACTCCATGTAAACGTTTTTGCAAAGGATTTTCTACTTTCCAATTTCATGTGTTTTTGATTCCAAAACGATTATTTTTATTCTCAAATGCCTTCTTCGCCAAGGCTATCCTTCTTTCCACCGCAGAGGTGAATCCATTGTGACTTGTAATCACACTCCCAAGGTGGCAGAACCCTTCTACTTGGCTTATCCTTGATACCCCTTAAGGTGGTTCTGTCCTGTCTCTAGGAACTATCATAGCTTTAGTTTTCTTAACATTTATTTTCAGTTTCCATTTTTCCAAAATGGAAAATGTTATAACATAATTCTTTTGTTTAGTTTTGGGACAGAAAATTCTGTGTGTCCAAATTACATACTTTGGTTTAAAAAATCAACTAAGTCTTCTGTCCGCCTGAAGAGACAGTTAGTCTCAATATTTTGAAAATGTAGCATCGAAGCAGCCACTCACTCACAACTTTTTCCTTTCCATTCAAATCATCCTTTTTCCACAAATGTGAGAAGGTGAGTATTTCCGCACATTTTCCTCAATGAGTGGCTACTCTGTCTATGCTCTTATAGTTCATTATACTTCAAGAGATCTTATGGTAATTTATTACGGGATCCTCTTCTTTCTAAAGTAGATTTATAAATGGCCAGTAAGGACTTTGCATAATAAATGTAATTTATTTCTCTGGTGACATCTTTCTATAACATTATAAAACTAAAACATATGAAGTGATAATATGAAATAATATAAATGTTAGACCTTTCAATCTGACATGATAGATTAGGGGCCAGGATCTATGTGACTTTAATTTGATAACCATTTACCATTGAGTAATAAAATTAAAGAGAGATTTCTCGTGTTTAAAAATACTTTTATTCTTTGCTTTATACCCTTTTTTGTATTCTATTGCTAAGCACGTCAAATTTCCAACACTGTGGCACTTTCACGAGTGCTATCCCACCATATTTAAATTACTCCCTAAAAACATCCACATTACTTCTCCCTCTCTTCTTTTTAACATGTATACCTACGAAACAAGGTCAAAACATTTTTACTTTGGCACATATTGACACAAATAGCGGGAAAACTGAAAACGAAATCATGTAAAAACAGGGGTTCCCATACTTTGGAATAATAGGAAATTACATGAGACCTGACAAAATTGTTGTAAACAGTGTGAAAACGTAAATTCCGACAATGCAAATATAGGGTTTAACTGTATTTTGCACAATGCCCGTTCTTGAAATGTCCTCTGCCATAATTACCATTATTATATTATTATTATGCATTTTTGTTACCTGTGATTCTCCGTCACTGCCATTCCTCTTCTCTGGGTCACCGGATTCATCCCCGTCATCGTCTTCGTTGTCACTGTCATTGTCAGGCAGGTGAGAGGCAAAGTTTAGGGCATAGAACTTGGCTGTCTCGCGGCAGAGCGTCTCAAAGCACATCTTCTCTTCCCCCCACTCCACCTCCGTCGCCAGCCGAAGCACCCACAGCGGCAAATCCTCCATCCTCGGGAAGAAACCGTCTGCAAGCAAAAGACTCCGTTTCAACGCTCCCGTCAGTGCCATTCGAGTTCAAGATGTCAGAGTCAATTACAGATGGCATGTGGATTTTTTTCATTCATTACGCATGTTCAAATTGAGTAGCTTCAGGCGTGATGTGGTGGAAGTCGAACATAATGAATAACTGATCGAAGCACTTTTCCACTTGATAAGTCAAGTTGAAAACTGTCGCGATCAATTATTCAAAACATTTGTCAGAGAAGATAATTAAATCATAAACAGCCACCTATTTAGATGAGCAAATAAAATAATCTCAAACCAGAAATGTTCATCATTGGGAAAATATAGAGACCTAAATAATAAATTATACAGTTACACATTACACTCAGCCAAAGGTCATACCTGTGCTAAGTTGCATTGGCCTACATGCCCCACGCAATGCCACAACATATCACTAGTAGCATTCTTAAGACACTCCTTTCACAATCTTTCAACTGAATACCCACTGCCAAATACCCTAGCAGCAACTCGTTAGCATATTTAAGATCCATAATCCTTGAGTTATAGTGTAGCATGGAATCAACATGTCTTTGCTCAAATATTAATATCATGTAAATGTGCCTCTGAAAAGTTTACTAATCATCGAGTTACTTTCATCCCGACCCGAGACTTGAACTATTTCCACCATCAACCACCTCTGGCCATCATGATTAGTGCCGTTCACTATTTGCCCGGCTAAGAGTGATGATGGTCTTTAACATACAATTAACCATACATTAACCATTCATGTAAAAGATAATGAATATAACTATGCATTAAGAGGCAATATACAAAGCCATAATACAAGCTCCAGAAATATATTTGACATTATCCAATGCAGACTGTCCAAAACATTCAACTAATCGGATAACCTTGCCTTAAAATTTTAGAACAAACTTCCCCATACTACAAGACAGACTAGCTATAATAGGTTCAAAATTGTAATTGAGGATTGGTTGATTTCAAACCCCTTGTATTCTTTAAGTAGACATTTGGAACTGGAAGAGCAAAATTATAATACACGAGTATCTCTTCACCAGGGTAATGAATGCATGTATTTATTTTCTTTTCATGACATCTATACTGGCAAATGCCGCAAGTCTTTGATGTTGAATAAAGATTGTAAAGGTTAAAGATTATCATAATTAGAGAAACTGAATCTCTGCTCTCACCAATCAGGATGGGGATACCCTGGAGAAGGGCACCGTCAGGGTCGATGCTGATGGAGAAGTAGTCAAGCAGCATGGCGGACTTGGAGGAGAGGAAGCAAGAGATGAACTCAGCCAGAGACGTCTGTGAGCCATCCGCCTCTGTCCACCCTGATGACTTGCTCTGGATCGCCATGAGCCCCAGGTCGTAGAGGGGAACCGGCTCCTGGCAACCAAGAGCATGGATTGATGACGGCCAAGGGTGGGGCTGTGAGTGGGATGATACTCACTACTGTACCACTCTCTCACAGAACAACAATTAATTAATCATGAGAATTATGAAAAGGGTAAATAATGAGCATGATGACAAGACATATGGAGGACTTTGTACGTCCAATGATTTTATTTTTAATTGACCCAGAATCAGGAGAAAAAAAATGAACGCCAACTGGCTGGATATTCCCAAGTGTCAAGTGGAGTAAGGTACATCAAAAACGCTAATTCCAAATATGACTCTTCATTGTTGATTCAAGGGGTGCAGATTAATGAACAATGGCGAATGTCATTCCCAATGTTCCACAGTTCTCTGGAAAGGGAGTTTCCTGTAAATAGCTGCAAGGACCTATTACGCCTAAATACTATTTCACTTTTCATTACTATATAATCAAAGCATTTCAGCTGTAGCAGTTGTTAAGTCTTGGCTAGGTTGTATAATATTTATAATTGATAAATGATTCTTTAATGTCTAATATTCAGCCTCAAGTTAAATCAGTTGTGGGAAAGAAACACACATATCTCAAGGAGTAAAATATATTTGTCTTTTAAAATAAAATAATAGTAATTAGCTTCCATGTGATTTAAATCAAAACATTTGGAATATTAATTTCTTATTCATCAAACAAAAGACAAGGGCATTCAAAAAGATTTTTTTTCTTTCGCTTTCCAGTTTTTAATTCATTAGCAGGAAACAGTCATAAATAATACATTTTGGAAAATGTTTAAATTGTTGAGCACACAGACTTTTGGAGTATATGTTGATGGTGGCACAACTGCTGAAATGTAAAATATCTCTGTATCTTAATCGTGCTTGTCTATGATTTAATAGTGTCTCCAATATTAACTGTAAATATGGACAACTAGTTACTATTTTGGCAGTCTTGCCATGCATCCCCCACAATCAACACGGCACCCTCCCTCCCAGCATCTGCCAAAACCTCTTCTGCCCAGTCACCATGCCAACATTTTTATAAACCTCATCTTTCATCAAATTACTAGCGACTAATTTCTAAATTCCCTTAATCCTCCAAGTAGGCAGGAAAAATGGTTGGAGGAGGTATTGACCGGCAGCGGGATGTTGAAGACTGTAATTGAGGGGAGAATGTTAGGTAAACGTAAAGGAAAGGGAAGGAACAGGATAGGGATGTTGGACCAGATGTAGGGAGGAAGGAAGTACTCAGAGATGAAGAGGGACCTGATATAGAGTAGGATGCTGGATTTTGTGTTTGATTTGGAGTCACAAAATATTTATTTGGTACTTTTGCCCATCCAAAAACCTACCACAACCGGTAGGTTACATAATAATAAAAATCCTCCAAGTACCTCATATTATCATTTCACAAATTACCACTATCAACAATCCTCTCGTTTACCCCCCTCCCATCTCCCTCATCTCACCCGAGAGCACTATTACTTACACTTCTGAGGAAGACTGTCAAAACATCAAGCGGTGTGTCCTGTTTTCTGTTTCATGTTTAACATTAACTCTTTTTCATACAAAGTAACATGGTTGTTATTGCAATGTTTGCACTAAGCAAATGCACACATTGAGTGCTCACAGTGGTGTAGGCATGCAGCGAGTAAAATCATCACTAATAATCTTTTCCCATACGACTATAAAAAATAAAATCCCACTTCTTTACATGTACTCTGAAATTTTATAGCAAAAGCTCAACGGGTATTTGCTACAAGTCCACTGCATATTAGCACTAAGACTCTTTTAGGACTTCTAGGACATTTTACATTTCCATGTCAACTAAAGTGTATATTTGTCCAACCATTAAAAGTCTCCGCATCCATCCTTATTTTCAGCAGTTCTCTGATGATTCTAGGAAAATAGCAATATTCCCACACCCACACGCTTGCCAAGTCGAATTCTTTGCAGTGCCCTGGTTCAGATGACCTGGCGATTGGTGAGAGGCAGAATTGTTTATTTGATGATGATGCCATTCATTATTTTCACTTTGATGTCGCCTGCATTGCTCCCCCATTGATTGGCAAATGTGAGATTTACAACAAGTGCACTAGATTTCACATACTCCTTCAAAAGATGAAAAGTTTATAATAAGCTTTGAGATGTGGTCGCGACAAAGGATATAGAGGATAAGTGGGACTAACTAACTTGACAATGACAGAGGAGGCACTGAAAAAGACTGGAGAGGAATGAGGTGTATCAACGGGTGAAAGAACAAGGAAGAAAGGCTGAGTGAGATATATCTTAAGGGTGGGCTTCATGCAGAATATTAGGAAAGATTAATGGAAAGAGATGAAGAAGAAAATTCAATAATGAATGCAATTCTGATGGATGCAGAGAGAGAGGAAGAGTATACGAATCCTGGTACCAGGAAGCTCAACATTGTAATGTCTGGGGGCATCAATTCTGCCTCAATGTATTTTAGTGTATGGATGTAATTATAAATTTTATGGCTAATATATACGATAATGGGTTGAATGGAAGAAGGGACCATTTGGTCTCAATTTTGCCCAAATAAAGATCTCTATTCATCTATCCATCAATGCCATTGAGACCCGTCCCAGCACATCCACTCAACCATGATGATTTTCCAGAGTTTCTGGACACACAAATCACTGTCCACAACTTAAACATCAAAATGTCATTAAGAATACAAAGTAACTTTCCACTGTCCTTTATTAGCGTACAACCGGTTTCAACGCTCAAGTGTCATCTGATCTGAGCGTTGAAACCGGTTGTACGCTAATAAAGAACAGTGGAAAGTTACTTTGTATTCTTAATTTCATTAAAATGAATTTCCACAAGGTTGAGCCAGAAAAAATTGAATCAAAATGTCATTCTAAACGTGTTTAAGATGTCAAAATACTGAATCAAGACACTGATATTTGGTTTTTCCTCTTAAAATTTATAAATTTACTACCTGAGACAAGTTGTGGGTGGCCAGGGCCTTTGTCTGTACTATCAAGGGTAATCCCAAAGTTGAGGCCCCCAATTTTTTTTAGAAATATAAAGAAACGTTTATTTTCAATCATTGACACATCACTTGAAAGCTTCAATGTTCCTCTATTTTTCCACGTGTGCCATTTCGGGTGATGGATTTTTGGAGGCTCTTTGGGCAGTTTTTGCACGCCCTCGTCTCGTCATAACAGCTCAATGCCATGTTGCTGAGGAAGCATTGGACCTCATCTTTCACCTCACCATTGCTGCTTGTTTTATGGGTAATGAAATCTGCACATTCCACTCCACACGCGAGACCAAACAGCCATCGCGTGAGTTTTGGCATTCCTTTCTACCCAAGCAGCGTAAATTATTACAAACACAGTCTGCTGACAAAATCCTGGCAGCTGTGCTTTGGGATTGAAGTGGGGTTTATCGACGAGCTTCATGGCTCCTCCTACCACAACAAATGCTTTAAGACACTGTAACCCTTTGGCTATGGCTCACTTTCATGAAAACTACTCCTAACAGCTGGTGTAAGGGGAGGGTGTCATGTCTCAGTAACTTTTATTAATCCCAAAATAATTTAAAAAATTCTAAATAATAAAAATAATCTAGATTCAATACTAATGTAATGGAAAATTTTATTAATTTATTCAGATGAGCATAATTTCAATCATTACCATTCAAAGCAATATACCTTGCGAACATACTAGGTATGTTCACAGCAGCGACAGGGTTTAACAACTAAGATGAAACCAGAGAAGAGGAACACTGCGCAAGGTGTAAGCCTTCTCTATGCCAATGCTCGCCTTACTTAACCCATCAAACCAACACTCTCCTGTAGCGATTTGGATGGGATATCACCACCCACTCATACCATAGTTCAGACTTGGCATCCAGTGACTACCACTTCTTCCTCAAGAAGATTTGGCTTGAAGCAGCTCCAGCAATGATGATGAAGTGATAGAGGTGGTCCAATGCTTTCTCAATGGCATGGTGCCAATATGGTATCTCGTATGCCCATGGTATGACGTGGACATACAAGATCCCATTGCCACCTTCCTCAAACTTCCCCAGCACATACACAAATGCATAAACCAAATATGGAGATCATGTATCAAAATATAAGAATGTACAAGCTTTAAAATAATGCAACAATTACAGAAAACAAACGTTTCTTTCTATTTCTAAAAAAATTTTGAGACCTTAATTTTGGGATAACACTGATATTATAAGATTCATTGGTGTGCTAGAACTGAATTCTATAAAACAACAGCTTACTAATTAAATGTGTTGCACAATAAATTTAAGAATGTTTAACACGTATTTCATCATATAAAACGTATCTATCAGTCACCAACAAATCAATTCAATTCTTTAGCCGAACTAACCTGGGCTAACCTCATCAATGTAACATAGTGAATATGGCAACAGGATGATCAGCTTCTTGGTCAGCATAGCTTCTGCATTTTTGGGTGGATAGGAGTTTACGGGAGAAGAGCTGACCCCTACCCTTTGCGTCCATGGGTAGGGGTCAGCATTTGAGTCTCATTTCATAGATGAGCACCTTCCATGGATGGGGAAAATGTAGAGGAGGTGGGAGGGGAATGAGAACTAGGAGGGCAGACTGGTCGCAACCCTCTGCGGTAGGCAGCACCGGCATCTCCCGAGTAGACGGGCCAACATCAAACCTAACTGAGACACTGCTGCACCCTCTCTGATAAGTGACATTTCCGTGGATTCACCCTTTTGACCATGCAGGCTGCACCAGAGTGATTGGGGAGGCACTGCCCAAGTCTTTCCATACACAGCATGATCTACGGACGTGCACAAGGCCACCTTCACTGATCAAACTAGCCTTCGAAGTCACTTGGGCACCTACTTTAATTCTGAATTTTCAATCACCTCGAGTAAAACACAATTACAGAACTTAAATACTCACAGAAAATTTGATCATGCCAAAGTTCCCAAACTGGTACATCATTATCTGGTAGAAGAGTTCCTCACTGCAATTGAATGGAAAGAACTGATTCATGGTCTAGGATTTACATTTCCAATATGAATATATTTACTTAAAAAAACCATAAACACAGTTATCAACCCGATGGTCGGTTTGGTAGGTGATGGTAGAGTTCACCCAGTACTAAGCCTGACGGCACATGAAAATATGCCACAATGTTTTTCATATGCTTTCAAAAAATACAAATCAGTTGTTTTAACTTCCTGCTAATTAACAATTTTATTGCTGTGAAGTTTATAATAAACCATATGTATTATAACCACATCGCTCAGATCTGACTTAATTTGAGGATAGGAACAGTAGACCAACCAAGTAATCTCCCATGTGCCAATAATAATAATAATATACTTTATTCATCTTATAATCATATTCACATATGGTAGATGTCATCATAATGGCATGGGAGACTGCATGGTTTTCAGTATGGATAAAACAAAATAGGTCAAATCCATGATTTGGTCCAGGATATCATTTGTTTCAGAATCATTCCTCAGATATTATACTATTAAATGTTTGCATAATTGAAAAGTTTTGTGAGCAAATAATATAGGTTTTGCATTTTTGTACTCCCTTGATCACAAGAGGTAACTCCATTTCCCCAGTACATTAACTTCTTTTTCTTTAATGATAGGCTATGTAAAATAAAATTGAAGATAAATGACACTAACAGTGGTAGCATCTTGGACTTGTTTTTGGTACATCAAGCCATGCACACATTGTGCAGTGGAAAACAGCTCATAGCAAGATCAGCACCAATCACACCACTCCCACTTAGAGTCCAAGGACTTGATCCTTCCCTGACCTTTTCTAATCATTCAGGTGATTGGTTATATTGGGTGAAGTCAATGTCACCACGACATTCACAATGAGGTGTTCTTTTGGTGGAAGGCACACAACAGACCTTATAATTGCTTAAATAATGGAGTGAACAAGAAACATTGTCCATGAAATTGAGATCTCATACAGTTGTGCCAACATGGGAGAAAATAATTCATCTGAGCATTGATGCCATCAATGGATGAGGTCAAGAGGTTTTCAGGCTGCCCTCATCTCTCCTGGGTCAAGGCAGTACATATGATCCCAGTTGTCGATGACCAATTCTTGTTTTCCCACTCCATCATGCTTGGGTCAAAGTCATTTTCATTCCTCATCATTTCAGACAAGTCTATTTTAAAAAGGCTGATGTACATGAGTAACTGTTTTAGAATAGGAAAATTTGTTATTCCAGCACATAATGATGCAAATGTGGGGAAAAATAAAAACGAAATCATATAAATACATGGGGTTCCACATGCATACATCGGAAAATAGGAAATCGTATGGGATGTGAGAAAATGTTGTAAATTGCTGGTAAATTTACATTCCCATAATTCAAAAATGGAATTTGGAATGGAACTTCAATTTATCTGCCGGTGCATTCTTAATAGTTGGAAGGGATAAATTGAGCTTCTTATGGCCTCTTTTAGCCTTTTACAGCTCAAGGAATATTTTTTAATATAATCAGTCTACTCTGATTTTGCTTTTGTTTTTTCTGTTACAAATAGCATTTTAGATCACATAAAATAATGTCCTAGTTATTGATGGTCCTCGGTTGTTCGTGAAGGGGTCCTTTGACAGTGACCTCTTGTTCCATTGTGCCAACCTGCCCACCGCATGCAGACAGGAGACAAGAGCACCACCATCAAAGATGTAGAAGTCACTAAATGTACCCAATTTCCAAGCTGGGCCCAACATTGCTTAATTTCGGTGATCTAATGGGAGCCGGAGCACCAATGTGGCTATGCCCAATGACTGAGCTCATTTAAACATTACTATAAATTATAATACTGACTTATATTGCTTTAAAAAAGTCAAAATAAAATTAAAACATTAAAAATAAAGCAGAAGATGGAAATGATTAGATGAAAATGTTAATATAGGAAACCTTATATGTGAAGTTAAAATAGTTCAAATTTTTCTGTGATACGCATTAAAATCCTAATAACCTTTTCTTCCACCCGATAGTAGAAACACATGATCATTGCTTATATTATTTGTTATAATCCTGTCACATATTTAATTCATATGGCATGAAAATTCACCTTGGAAACATTTTTCCCCAACCTTGATTTCACAAATGTTTTCCCAACGTCCCCTCAGACCTCGCTCTGCTTCTCATGGTGCGAGAACTCAACTGAATGGGGCAGTGGAAGGTGACGGAACCACTCACCACAGCTTCGACGTGTTGCAGAGGTAGAGACTCGTGTGGTGCTGCACCAATGCCTTGTCCCGAGACACACAGCCGACAAACGAGTGGTCCTTCAACAGCCCCCTTAGTCCAGAGTGGCAACTGTCCTCAATTGCCTTCCGGAGCGTGAGAATGCTGTACAGGTTGACCTCCTTCCTGGGAAACAACAGCACAACGACAAATAAAAAGAGACACATGGGCATAGGAAGGCACGAATTTAATCTTCAATTTCCCTGAAGTAGTAGTAGTAATAAGGGGAGGCGACCGACAGCTAAGGTCATTTGCGCCATTAGGGATGGATGGGAAAGGATGAAGGGTGGAGAGAAACCCGGCGTCGGCATTAGCCTACTCTTTAACGAAAGGCGCCAAGGGGTCCGCAGCTTAACGTCCCATCCGACGGACGGCGTACTCACTCAAAGTGCCCTCCACAAAGCACCTCAAGTAGGGATCGAGATACCACTGAAAAATATTCAACACCGCCGGGATTCGAACCCGTGCCCTCTGGATGGGAAGCCAGTACGTTAGCCCCCGCACCATCTTGATCCCCCAATTTCCCTGAAGTTTCTCAGTTTTCAACGCAAACACTTCACAGACAAGACACCCTATTGCAACAGTACAAGAAAAAATAACGTCTTTAGAATTCTGTGGAAAAATAACACCTCTTTCATTGATCCACCAAATGGAGCAATTTGCGTAAGTGCCTTTGGAGCCATAAGTATAGGCACACTTTGGGAATGAGAAGAAGGAGAGGAATAAGACAGACATAGTGGTAAGACTAGGATCCTATTTTCCCCCAACAATGATGCATTACGAGAAAATCAATAGACAGTGTGGAAGGAGGAAGAAGAGGAATGAGCTTGTTAAGATATGAGCAGAATGCATTGTATTTGTTCACGAAGACATTACGAAATTAGAGACTGAAATGAAAATTTTGTTCAGACCCAGGGTTGGCAAATCCCTTATGCCAAATTTTCCGGTGCATAAAATAGCAATTTCGTCAAAAAAGTTAACAGAAAATCATCCCGCATCTTATGTGATGGCTAAGGTCAGCATTTATTTTTAACCAATAAGCCCAGAGTGTCCCATGTTTTCAGAGAAGAGCACTTCAACTATCTTTCCTACAAAATTCGGGACCATCTCATATGCCCATGATCCTTTAAGTTAAGTTTTAAAGTGAATTAAAGTGAAAAATATCATTTCGATTTTTGGGACTATTTTTTGTATTTCCCACGTCATCAATGACACCACATGCCAGCAAATGAGTAAATTAAGAGAAATACAATAAAACCTATTAACTCAAACTGTGGGGCATACCTCTCCCCTTCCTGGAGCCAAACTGATAATTTCCAAGTAATCATTAGCCCTACTTTCCATTCTCTTATTGATGATCCCAAATACCTCTTTTCCTGCATATGAAATCAAATTTATTGCTCTCAAGTCCTCATCTGCTTCTCCCTCTTTTAAGAAAGGAACTAACACATTTGATGAAATTTTCAGGCCATATTCCTTCCTGAAAAATGCTACCATTTAGCCCATAAAATGTTTTTTTAAACCCTTGAGCAGTTCCAAGGGAATTTATCCATCACCCTTTATGCCTTCTTATCTCAAAATCAAGTATGCCTGATACTAAGCTATCCCCATCTGCATCATATTTCTCTTTCTATTTTTAAACTTGCTGGCCTAGTATCTTAACCATACATGTAGATCCTCTAAGCATTCTTCCCATCTCTCTCAAATGTCTCCTGGCACAACCAATGATTCTCATGCCGAATCCTATTAGTGTACATGGATTTTCCCTTCTTACTTCCAGATAGATCTTTCACCTTCAAGTACGATGACCCAATTTCACCCTTCCTTTGTAAACTCTTCATGTCCTCGCACTGAGCTACACCACAATTCCTTTGCCCAATTCATTTCCCACCTCAGTTCATCATTTATTTCCTCCTACCTGATTCTGTGTTTACATTCTTCCATTTCCTTCTCTTGTCTATCTTCCTAATGATCTTGTATACAATTTTCTTGTTTTTCTATAACACCCATCTCCCTGTCCTTGCATTAATGATTTTTTCCACTGTCTGGTGGAAAAAACTGTACACCAGAGTCATTTATGTGGATTGAAATGTACCAGCCACTCTTCTTTTCTCCAAGATCTCTCCCCTTGTCCTGTTCCTTGTCCCCTTCGGTCGCCTCGCTGTGACTCTCTGAGGCTTTCTTGTCCCTGGCCGGAGACTGCGATGCTGATTCGGAGGACAAGAATTTCTGCATCTTCTGCTGTGATGAATCTGTCCGCACCATTCTTGATGGGGCAACCTCTGAGGGACCGGCCGATCGATCCTCACTCGGCTTACGGCTCTCGGTGTCCTTGGTGATTGACGAAGGAGGCTTGAGGACTGTGGGCAAGCGTGCCTGTGATGTTAAGGGTCAAACATTATCATTTATCATTTAAGAATGAGACAGTGTCAACTCAAAGCGACACCTTCCCATGATGCACATAAATGTCATTGCTTGATTAGTGACTTTCAAAGAATAACCTTTTTATAAATATCATGAACAGAAGTGGTTTCACTTAACTGTGAAACAGTTACAAATACCAATTACAAATAATTACTATCTCCACTCATAAGAACAATGTGTTGTAAAATATCAATGCTGCATATCAGAAAACGATGGCATTCAATTGAGTGAGACTTGAAATTTCAACATCATTGCACAGATTTTCATATGTAGTAATATAAGTAGTGAGAAGGCATATTTGAATATGAAGGGTCATTTTTTTATGCTTAAATATTGGCATATTTCATCGGCTCATATTTGTAAGCTATATGATAGCAAATAGTCTTTCATAAATATTAAAGCTGGATACGGTACTACCTAACTAACAGAGACCAGTTTTGCTAAATCTATTACAGAACAAATTATACATCAGGCCTGTATAAATTACAACTGTAGCTCCCCCAAGAATGTGGGTGGTCCAATTTTGTTTATCATTTTTATAAATGATATATTACCAATGTATCAATACCAATGTTGAAGATATGTCTTTGGCTGAAGAAGAAAGATGAGGCATTTTATTCACTACATCTAAGACCAACAAGAAAGAAAGCTATTAGAATCATCACCAGGAAACCTCACAATGCTCCATCAAGGCCTATTTTCCGTGAATTAAATTTGCTACCACTCCCATGCATCTACATTATGTTTTTAATTCTATATATAAAAAATAACATCGGCAACTATTCTCTTAACTCTGCCTATCATCATCATTGCACCAGAGACAGGAATGACTTCCATTATGGGAATATAAGAACTAAAGCATTGAAATTAAGGCCCAATGAAATGGGCATCAGATTGTAAAACAAACTACCCAAAAGTATCAAGGATACAAAGGGAACTGCTGCATTCAGGCATAAATTAAAAAGATATCTACAGCGCAATATGTTTTACTCGGTTGATGAATATCTCAACAATATTCCCAACCAGTAAGTTCATACTTTAAGTTTCTAGCAATGGTCATGAGCTGATTCATATTAATGATCAATGATTTTTCTGAATTTGATATAGCATGTGCATGTTACAGCCAATGTTCATGGGTTTGTGCCAAACATTTATGTAACTATGAGCATCATTTCTTTTATGTATTTTAACGGAGCCTGTGTCTTTGCTCCTCATTTGACGTGCCTTATATCATGTACATACACCACCCACCTGGTATTTTTGTATTGTGATCTCTGGGCAAATAAAAAGTAATAATAATAATAATAATAATAATAATAATAATAACACATTAAATACCAAAGGCCAATTAAATACCATATCTCTAATTAGTAATAATGAGTGATCCAAATGAAATTATTTGAAATTGTACTATGAGGCATATTCGAAAAGTAATGGTCGTTTCTTAATATTTAAATATTGGTGGGTTGGGACAGAGTCGTACTCATTGGTTCTGAGGTCACCGAAGTTATGCATTGCTTTGTTTCTGGAGTCATTTGTCTGCCAGCGAGTTCAGACAACAAAATCTGCAAAAAGCATTGTCCCCACCAGTGGCGAAGGTCATGCTGTGATTTGATAAAACATATATTGAGTTCACATTTATAACGGTCTGAGATAGGGAGGGCAGGAGAAGCAGAGAAAATAACATTGGAAAATGTACGCGTTGCTCCCAAAGAATGATGGAAATAAAAAGGGCAGACAGAGTACCAAATGGTGAAGTACTTTTGAATGGTGGGTGGAGAGGGTGAACCTTATGGAGGGCAATTACAAGGGGAAGGAGACCAATGGGACACATAACACAGCACAGTAAATTAAACAATGAAGACCACCTTTAAAGGAAAGAGTGGGGAGGAACAACGATGGAAGGCCAAAGGATGAACTACGACAAGCAAGTGACAGGAGACACCAGCGGGTGAATACAGGAGTGAAGACAATGGCTGAGAGCAGAATAAGTTGGATTGTTCTCATTGGACCAACTCTTGGACCGATAACACGTAACAACAATAGGATTTTTGGAGAGGGTAAATGTCCAAGTATTAGTATCCCAAAGATTATTGTGATTTAGAACAATTGATTTTTCTACAATTTAGCACTATTGATTATATGATGCTTCAGAGGGCAAGAATGAGCCGCCAAGCAAGAAGTACTACATGAAAAATTCATTTTCTATGGAATGCTTTTTTTCTGAAAATAATATTATTAATGAAAATGGATTTCCACTTCAACCAATTGTCAAAATATATGCAGAATTAATTCTAAGATGGGCAATAGATTGATTCCCCATTTCTATGACAGATGCCCCGAAATTCACATACTGTCATTTAATGTCAGTGGCCTCCATGGTGCAGTGCACGATACCTGGGTGTAAAAGACCCGTGAAGTGTTGCAGTTGAGGAGGCGCATCTCAATGGCTTCTCGTATCTTCTCCGTTATTTCTTCCTCGTGCAGGAAGTGCACCTCATGCTTCGTTGGGTGAACGTTCACATCAACATTGTTTGGGTTGATTTCCAGACTCAGGTAAATGAAGGGATGACCACCCTTGGGCAAATAATTGCTGTAAGCCTGGTCCACAATCTTGCGGATGCCTACAAAGTCAAAAGAAATGGGGAAGATATGCCTACATGGAAATGGCTACCCAAGCTGCAAGCCAATTCTCCCCCTACAAGGTTAATTGCGCAAAGCATGACTCCAGCCTGATCAACCATGGGTGAAATTCAGCATAGAAACAACCTCAATCAACTAATGCATCCAAGCAACTTTTGGTCAATTCAGTCCTGGGTGTTGCAGATCCTTGCTGCCCAATTTCTAATTAAACCTTCATTCCATACACTCCATCCGTTTCACTCCCAGTTCCCTCTTCGACAAACTCATTTCAAAAGAACCAGGCAACTACTCTTCAGTATATTTCACCATTAGAATGGAAATTTTACTCTTCCTAAGAGGAGATGTTTTTGATGGAAAAACAAGGGAGTGACACAGATCGTCGGCTCTTATGGATGGACACATTTCCACTGCTTAAATAATTTGTGGCATGCTTGTTGAAAAATAATTTTGCACTCACCAAGATAGCCCATTGAAATGTTATTTAACTTGACAATGTGTTTCAAACAATTGATTGGTCTAAATAGTAAATGTCATATTTTTAATACATGCAGCATAGAAAACGAAATAATTCATCACTAACAACAGTATCCTGATATCATCATTACATCAATTTCATTTACTCAAGTTCAACATACCATATTTTTAACAAGAAGGTTTCGTTCAACTATCAGTAATTTGCGACTTCGCAAACATCTTAAATTCTGAATTGAGTAGTAATGAGATTTGAAAAAAAACAGCGATTTAAGATTTAATTATAGGTGTAGATAAAACTGAACAATTTATTTTAGGTACTATGTGTTCATTTTGAACAGTGTCATTGGCTCTGGAAAAGTTTATCCCAATATCCGAGATTGAAACCATTGGAGTTTGATATAAATGGGCTTTCATGGTTAGTTAATACCTTTATTTCATCCTTAAAATTACAAAATGAACACATACTTACCAACTGAATCCACTAAACGGTTGTTAATAAAAAGTAAAAATATAAGTTTCCTGGTAGAGTAATTGGCATTTGTAATTTGGCCATGAATCTTGAAACACAGTTGATCATTTTTCATTTCCAAATCAAGCAACTCCCTGTTGAAAAAATTGAGGACATTTCAGAGAGAACTTAGGTGCAACATAAAATTATTAAAAACTCCATTTGACAACAGTTCAAGAACTTCCACTTAATGAAGTTCCCACGACTAAAAATCCACTGCGCACATTAAAAATTATCCATTAAAAGAAGTTGTATCTACCCTCGATTGTTTCGGATTAACTAGAGTTAGTTTACACTGAAATCGCCCAGAATTTGAACGGATATTCCAGTAGGTACTCATAAATATTCTCCGTTGTCACGTTAATTTATTTGCTTTCTTTTTTACGATGAGAGAATTTTTACAATATATCTCAAGGTGGAATACAAAAGTCGCCAAAACTATATAGTAGAATGTGGTCATTCAATGTGGAGCGTGATGCTGAACCTTAATGAAATACTAAGAAGGTATATCTCGCCAGTTGCAGTCCATAAATCTTAGAACAAAGAAGAAATAAAATACTGTTAAACTACTTGCACCCGAAGAAGAAAATTTCAAGGGCGTTTTATGGCTCAAAGGAATCTCCCAACACTGTAACTGCACCGGCTCTTATTAAGTCACTTGACGGTTAACTTACTCAAGATTCTTACGGAAGCATGCTGTGAGAATACTTCATTCATTCTCTCACCTTGAAACACTATTCCCAAATATGGAACATATGTTATCCACACATGATGAATTGGGCTGGGTTCGAATGCAGGCTGAAGATTCTCCAATTTTCTTCAAAGAAAAGCCAACCTTTGAATTGTGCACAGCATAGCTTCCAACTACATCTGCTATTTTTGCATACTCTTCGTAAGTTGTTTTCAATGCTTTTCTTCGAGTACCCAAGTTGTAAAACAAATCCTCAACGATGATTTGAGTTCCTTGATTGCCTGCACAGGGCTTCGGTGGGGCCTTCATTTTGCCATCGAGATAGCTAACCCTGTTACAATAAAAAGGGACATATTAGCACAAGAATTACTGGTTGTAACAAATTGAAAAAACTCATTAAGATATGTACTTAAAAGCACACTGAGAATCGCCAGTTTTCGTTATGATAGTAAGGTGCGCTACGTGACTTATACTCGCCAGTCCTTCTCCTCTGAACCCGTAAGTGGCAATACTCGTCAAATCTTCAAACTTTCTGAGTTTACTGGTTGTAAATCGCTCACAAACTATTTCTAAATCTTCCTTTCTTATTCCGGAACCATTATCAACAATTTGCAATAATTTCATTCCACCATTTTTTGCGCTGATTTGGATGTTGGTCGCATTCGCATCCAGGCTATAAAATAATCAGAATATCACAGTAATGATGTGAATAACCAATAAAATAAGAAAATGTTACTTCTACCACATGCCAACCTATTTTCAAGCATTTCCTTCAGTGCGTTTGCTGGTCTCTGAATGACCTCGCCCGCTGCAATTCGGTTGACGACAGTGGGGTCCAATTTACGAATAGGATTTGGTAGAGCCATCTCAATATTAAGCCAATATGTACACCGAAAATTAATGTAGAGTTCACATATTTGACCAAGGGATACTAGGACGTATATTCTTTTTTAAGAAATCTAAACGTAGGAATCCCCTTGTCATAGGACGCTGTCAAACGAGTGTCATTTCAACTAATGTAGTAGTTTTAATTAAACAAATAATGTAAGATTATTCATAGACTACTACGATTATTTATTAACCACTTTTGAGCAAACAAAATTACACCGATACGTTTCCCGCTCCCTGCTTTACACGACTCTTTTGTTTAGTTGTTTCCATAGTTCAACTGTTATTAATTTCGGCCGTAAAATTTGTTACCGATCATAGAAAATTCGGGAACAAACCAGCACCTTGAAAATTGTAATGAAAGGAAAAAGTTGCGACAAAATGTATACAAACGAGCCACCAGAACAGGACCTAAGAGTACATAATTTATAGAAGTAGAATGTATGATATCAAATTCTCTATATTTTTTTATAAAAGGATAGTCCAGCACGATGATTTCCGAAAATAACTTGAAATTTGCAATTAGGAATTGAAGAAGACATGTTAAATATATAATTGATTAAATTATATTAAAATTAATGTGACTGCAACGGCTAAAAACTCTTGCATAACGATTTCTGAACAAAACCAGTTAAAAACCAAGTTCCCGATTACTCCGATGTTTACACGTCAACGCACGCATCTTGCAAATTTGTAATTGTTTGTAATAATAAAACCTATAGGTCACACTTGGCACTCGATGACATAAAGGGGCGTTCGTCCTTAGCCAGACTATCGATTACTGGATTTAAAGAAGTTCGCAATTTCATGACAAGAGCATCAGCACCCTTCCCTGTTTCGTCATTCGGTTGATCATGGAATTGTAGAGGCCCAAACATCTCATCACTTGCATTTCAATTCGAGACGCAGGTACAACGGGTGCGAGGAGTCCTAATGGAATGAGGAATGATTCGGCGCTCCAGCGCAAGCACCTAATCCTCAGCAAAATTTTATTAAAAAGAAACAACACATGCAGTGATAAATAAAGAGAAGGCTTCCATATGGTTATTTCGCATGATAACAGCATGGAAATGGTTACTACCATGTAAATAGCAAATACCACTACACTAACACCATTGGTTAATAACCCGACGATTTCTCAAACTATTTTTGAATTGACAATCGGTTTTTTAAATAAACAACAGAAATAGGAAAAGCGACTAAAGTATTCATAATGTAAATAAGCTTCTTGGTGAGCTTAGAATAATGCATAGAAGCAATGTTAAGAAATTATAGAGTACCAATATACTGTACTCTGTGTTTTATTTTGGGATGCACGCTGACTATCAGTGTAGTAAAATATGAAGAATGCCCGGACAATGCCGGTGATATGTCTCAAAGGAAATTACCCCAAGAAAACAATGAACATTTCATTGCAGAAGTGAATGATAAATCGGGGGTTTATCGGTTCAAGAAAACAATATCCGCATTTCTTATTGTGGTTATCATGAGTTCTCCCGATAACGTTCATCAAAGGAATGCCATTAGGGAGACTTGGTCCACGTACGGTGGTAGTGATGAAGTCCAGTATTTCTTTTTTGTAGGTTCCAAAAATTTGAGAGATGAGCAAAATTTCGTCTTGGGTAAGATGCCGTACTATGGGTGAACTTTTGAGGTACCGATTATTGCTAGCACTATCACAAATGATTCATTTTTCCTACAGTTAAGGAGTATGAAAACAATAAGGACCTCGTGCTCTTATCTGAGACTGACACCTATGAACGGCTGACGACAAAAATTCTCCTATCATTTATGTGGTTATCCAAAATTGCCGAATTCTCATTTATGCTGAAGTGCGACGACGATTCATATGTTCGAATTCCATTTCTTGTGAAGGAGCTTAAGGACATGGTAAGAGTAAATCCCAGGAAGGGACTCTACTGGGGATTTTTTGACGGGAGAGCTCATGTTCGACGAGGCGGGAAGTGGGCGGATCGCAAGTGGGTCATTTGTGATCGATATTTGCCTTATGCTCTTGGTGGAGGATACGTACTCTCGAGGGAATTGGTCAACATCTTGGCAGATCGCGCGTCTTCACTTGAACTTTATAGCAATGAGGATGTAGCGGTGGGTGCTTGGTTGTCCACTATCAGAGACCTGGAAAGGAGGCACGATCCCCGGTTTGACACCGAATACCGTTCTCGTGGCTGCAGGGAGGATTATGTCATTACCCATAAAGTATCACCAGATATGATGAGAAAAATTTTTTCTTCCCTCAATAAATCAGGAAAATTTTGCCTCTCCGGAGAGTTCAGGACTCGCAATTCATACATATACAATTGGAATGTGCCTCCGTCACGATGTTGTGATCGGAAGAATTCGTCTATACCCTGACTGCAGTGAAATGCAAACAAGTGCCAGTGTGGGGTCATACAATTCACCCAAGATGCTGATGTTTATTTTCAATTGACAGGGTGATATTATACTTAACCGTAATTTCTGAATGAATGTGTACGCTGACGGAAATGTAGGCACGCGCCGACTAACCTGAGGGACGCGAATTCGTTTCTAATGCATGTGGTATCTTAATCAGATTTTTCATCATTAAATTTACGGCATGGCATGCCGTGAATTGTGTGCACATCGAAGCAACAAAGGCCATTGTGTGTGTTAATTGTCGTATTTTTTACTTCTATTGGTGTGAGGATGATCAAAGAAATGTAGAGATGTGATTATCATTCTACCTGTATAACGCGAATCCTTTGCCAATTGGTTTACTTTCTCTGGGTTTCGTAATGAAGTGCATATTCATTTATCTGCTGAGTGATGTTCAGTATGCGAGTTTAAGTGAATGGATAAATCATTACAATTTCATTCCCAGTAATGAGAACTTAAACATATAGTATTTTTATTCTGCTTCTCCAGAGATCCCTTTGCATCAAAAAGATAATTCCATTTTCCACATTTGACGGAAGCCTTTTGTAGTTATATTGGGCCGAGTCATGGTCTTCCCTGAAGGGCTTAGAGTCGAAGGTTCAAAATAATTTCATTGAAGGCCAATTTATATATAAGACCGCTGGCAAAGAGGACATTTTTTAGAATTTAAGTTTACATTTTGCTCCGTAAGTGTCTTGAATATGCTATTTAATTCTAGATTCTCTCATTTAGGGAAGAAAAACTTGAACTTGTAAAAATTTTATTTTTAGAGATATCAAGATATGGTTGAGTAAAATAACATCTAATAACTCCTGCTTTATTTGTAAATTGGTACAAATAAAGTTGACTATTTTGTGGAAATTTCTTTCTTTCTCACAGAGAGGTTATGTTTAAAACAACTGCCTACAACAATTACATTCTCATTTGGGCAAAATTAGAGGTCCTTAACAATTGGAGCATCAACAATTTGGATAGTATTTTCGCTGGATGAAACACATTGGTTGAAGTTGGCAAGGATTGAAGATGGCAAAGATTAGCAATTAGTTGTAAGATTGTGATCAAGTATAAGTTGTATGTGTGAGTAAATATTCATTTCGTGTTCCCAATTGCTACAGCCACTGAAGTTATAGTAATTTAATCTAGGATGGCAATAGAACTCCTATCTTAGACCTATTGTCTGTTAAATTACATTGATTCAATAAATGTGCTGTGATATTATATAGCTAGGTTTCCTTGTTACTTCATGGCATCTTTTATAGTTTATTAGTTAAAAAATTACCAACACTAACATCTCCTTATTTAAGGTATTATGGAGGTAAGGTTTGATGACCACATGGTCGCATAACTGGATATATGTCTAGCTAACATCCTCCATTCTATTATGCATGGATACATAATATGGATGAACATCTTGTTGGATTTCATTGTTTGCTCTAATCACTTTTTCAGCTCTATTTTGATATCCCATGCAATTTCCCATCTTTGCCTCAATCTCAAAGGCCTCCACTTTATGCTAATCCTCTGGTCTCAAAGGCCAGGTTTCAGATCCATAGGGCGCTACGCTTCATATTTAAAGCCTTTGCTCTTATATTCTTCTTCTCATAAATGCTTCTCCCACCAACACCATTCTTCTCTCAATTCTCCCTCTGTGATGCCCCTTTTTCTCTTTTGTAATACAGCCCAAATGCATGATCTGCTCCAATTTATTCCCTGCTACTTTAACGTTTAACTTGGGCTCATCTTCCTTTTGAATATCTCATAACTTTTGTTTTCATATGGTTAATCATCTGATGCCACTCTCATTGCTCCTGATGTTCACTCCATGTTAAGTGCAATATCTTGGTTATTTAACTAATTATTTTTTGTTTATTGGCTTAATTAACTGACTCAATCATATTTCCTCCCACTGTTATCCCATGCTCAAGCCATTGCCATGCATGCCACCTTTAACATTTCCTCAGCGTATATGCTGAAAAGTTTCCACAATAGCAGGGATCCTTGTCACGTATATTAGCTATTCTCCCTCTCCTTTAATTACTTGGGACGTCTGATTCAAGTATAATTTTTAAATAAGTTACCTATCCAATTCTCATCTAATCCGTCAACATTTTCCTCTCTACTCATTTGAATGCTTTCTGGCAATCTATGAAGACCACAAAAGTATTTTTACTATACTCATATGTTCCTTCTGCTAGTGTTCACATCACTGTAACTTCCAAACATCTTGATTAATTGCTGGTATGTACTATTATCTAGCAGATTGATAATTCATGGAAATACCTTAGCTGGACGTCAAGTTAAACTTATTATCCTCTTGCCCTCACATGCCTACTGCTGTATTTACCCTTTTTTTTGGGATTGGGATCAGAATTAATATACAGGAAATCCTCTGGCTTAATTCCCTCCTCATAAACACTCTTTTAAGTACTTTCATTGAAATCTCTTCCTCCCATTTTTCTTAAACCAAAGTAATTCTTATGGGGTATTATCTGTTCTGACTGCCTTGTTTGACTTCATTTCCATTGGAAATTTTTCAATGTTGTTGCATATTTAATGTCCCTAGACCTATTCTATTTTTGTCTGCATCATATTCCCTTTCTATTTCTAAGCTATCTGTCCAAATGTCTTTACAATTAATCTCTTAGAATGCATTTAATGGTCATATAAGTTGAAATAAATAATTTTCTCACAATGGATTTCACTCAACAGTTATGCCGGGAAAGCACAAGATCTTTCAGGAGATATTTCTGTCCATTTTTATCTGTCAACACAAAAATAATCAAGACTTTATATTTTAGAAATCAGTCTGTTGTGCCCTGAGAAAATCGTCATGATCTTTACAGAGCCTTGAAAATTCATTAAAGTAATCACTTTTTCTTCGTAAGCCTAGAAATGTAGTGACGTTCAGTCTCTGCCCATCCAAAACATCCATTAAATGGTATAATACCGTAATAATCACTTTTTCAGGCACTCAAAGATTACCCTTCCAATTTTATAATGGGCTAATTTGCCCTATGGAACAATGCATGTCCATATTTATTCTCAATGCATATCCATTCTCTATGTACTCATACCATCTCTCTGCATTTGGTCAATAATTTCCATGCCGTATCACTAATAGAGTGCATATTTTCTTGCTTCTCGACAGTGCTTTCTCCTTCCTATATAGTGCACCCATTTCACCCTTCCTTAGTATCCCATATATAATCACACTTCTTTCGCTCCATTTGTTGCCTACTTCAGATTATTATTCAGCTTTTTATACTTTCCTCTACCTAATTGTGTCTTCAAGAAGTTCTCTCGGGTTTCCCACCGGGTCAGGTTGTAGTGCACCGACGTTTCGAAGGCTGACTCTGCCATCGTCTTCAGGGTGAAGTATTGAGCATGAAAAAGGCCTGGTATGCTCAATGCTCAAGGCCTGGTATGGTATACCAGGCCTTTTTCATGCTCAATACTTCACCCTGAAGACGATGGCAGAGTCAGCCTTCGAAACGTCGGTGCACTACAACCTGACCCGGTGGGAAACCCGAGAGAACTTCTTGAATGCCATACACCGGGAAAACATGAAATCCTTCATTAATTGTGTCTTTTCTCTCATTCTTCCATTTCCTTCTCTTATCTGGATTTCTAATCATCATGTCATCTATAATCCATGCTATTCACCATTTTGCCATTCCCAAAGTTTTGTTTTTGGCTTTTGATATCCCTTTTTTATATGTTCTCATTTTTTTTCTATAGTACCCAGTTCCCCTTTCCCACTTATGGATATCCCTACAGCCTGCTAATACTCATTGTTGTTCTGGATAATGCCTCTACATTCCATTTCCTCAATGTCTTTCCAATTGTATCCTCTTGAATCTGACGTTACATTTCGTTAGTACTAACTTATGATCTGAATCCACATATGTTCCCAGAAAACTGTGAATTAATCATGCTCTTCCTATATCTATGCCTAACGATGATACTGCCTCTCTTAGTCCCTGGGTATTTTCCATTTATTTCTATGACTATTTTGGTGTTTTTATTTTTGATTAAATGCTGTCTCCTGTTGTAATCTACTGCTTTTTTCCCTAGGTTTTTCTAAACCATAGTCCTCTAACTAGCTATAATCTCTCCCTTCATCCATGTAGAGTGATCACATGTACCATTCTCGGGTCCCAGTATTTGGGATGCATAGTTTTTAACCAATGAAATCAAGAATTTTCATCATGCAATGTATCTTCCTGGGCTAATCAGGTGGTTGCAATTGCTTATCTTTCATCTCTTAGATTTTCCAAATCCATGATTTCAGTGCATCATTATTTTTTGGCACTTTTCCCAATTCTATGCTATGGCATCATTTGAACACATTTAGCTTTTGAATGTGTTACAAGCCTGAAGTTGCTTAGGAAACCTTACTCCCATATCTGCTATCATGATATTCTCTGCAGGCAGGGTGCGTCTCTGTTTTCATGTGATAATTATTTTGTAAATAATGAAATAAATTCCAGTTTCTGGTTAAGTAATTCTATATGATGTCATTCTATTCTATGTCATGTGTTCCTCTATGTTGACTGAAATAGCTGAACCTATTTTCTTTGCTTAAATAAAACCTTTTTCCCATGACTTATCATTTCTACTTTCTTCGACTGCTAGTTTTAAAGCTTGAACATAGTTCATTGTTAATAGTAAATCAAGCTGAAGAAATTGCTTAGACAGAGGCCAAAGGAGGTGAGCAACAATTTCCTCTCTTGGAGAATAATACTGCCTTTAATAAAATTAAAAATAAATATGGTTTATCTGCCCTGAAGCTAATATTAAATAGCTGATCTTTGCCATGCTTTTGATTATCTACTGTAGCTTTTTTTTTAAGAAAAAAAGGCCATAAAATTATTCATATCCATTTTTGACGATACACACCATTATACAGGCTATCTAGATCCACCGCTGGGCTGCTGTGCTTCAATATTTTCCCCTGAATTGCTTCACACACATTGCCTATCATTTCATTTTTAATGGAAGGACTCATTGTGAGGAGTGTTACTTATACAGTTGCACAGAATTTCACTCTGAATGCTTAGAACACTTCTCTGAATGTTCCTCAAGTCGTCGCACTCATTGTTTCCTTGAAGAGGGAGAGACTTACAAAGAAACTGCGGGAGATGCCGCAACAGTAACTTTTAACGGAGTCATCCGCTAATGTGCATTTCAATGCAACAATTTCAGAGTGTAAAAATCATTCGCTTCGCAAAAAAAATTCCCGCAGTTTCTTTGCAATTTGTCAAAGTGAAAACACCATAAGTGTTTAAAGTTGGCTTTAACCTCGTGGACTGTGGCGCCGTGCGCACGACTACGAATGCCTGTGACATTGTATGTACGGTATTTCGTCACAACATCTTGTTCCTTTAAAAGCCCCAAAATTTCAGAGTTTAAGAGGACGCCTCGGTAGCTTAAGTGGCTAAAGCACTCGACCGGATATTGAGGGATCTGGGTTCGAATCCCAGTCAAGGCGAATGATTTTTACACTCTGAAATTGTTGCAGGGAGAGACTTCTTAGCAAATGGTGTTAAAGTGAAATACGTTAATCGTATTAATTTCCCTCAACATGCTTTTGGTCCACTCCCAACACCAGTTTGTTGGAGGTAGGCCCAGGCAAGGATGAGGCAGGGCAGTGAGTGAGTTAATCCATTAATTGCTTCGAGGCTGTCTCGCACAAGGGAAGGAGAGGGGCAAACGGGAGTTTCTCTTCTCCTGTTTTTGGACGTCCAGCATGCTAAGCCATTAGGATTGGGATGTTTAAAGTAACTCACTCACAAATATTTGTCCTAGTCTAGGAGCAGTTATGATTTAAATTAGAGTAAAACCATCTGTTTACGCACACACCCTTGATGGAAGGACATTTTCAGGGGGGTAGGCACTTAATCCTACTGTGTTGGGCATTCTTATATATACTACATCCAACTCAGGAATGTGGACACATTTATGGAAATACTTTTCATGCTAAATGGACATATTTCTGGTAGATTATTCCATTTTAACCCTCAAGAGAGGCGCAAGGTATTTTATCTAAAAATGGATTGCTAGTAACTGGAGAGGTACGGCTGAATTTAAAATGGATAAACCTCTGAGAGAATAATAAGTACTTCTCAGCGAAAGAATGGGGTTTGAGGAGAGTGCATTCTTGGAACTGATAACTCCAAAAAACTGTGAGGGCATTTATTTGTGAGCAGTTCTGGAGCTTTGTCCTTGAGCAAGTGGGCCATCCTTGATTAATCCTACTCTGTTGAAGCTATTGTTCTGCAACCAAGGGCCAGCCAATGATTCTTGGATGAGCAGCACACTTCACTTTTTTCTGAAAATCATTCTACTCTTCATGTTTCACAAGCTATGAATGTTAAAAAGTCTTTTGCGTTCCTATGAGCTGTGTGTTGAATTTACGTTTTGGAGCCTATAGCTACAAGCCTTCTGCTTTATGAAAAAGTGCCGGTTGTTGAGGGTGCGGCTAAAGAAAATGGTTATTGTCCAAATATTATCACCGTATCAGAATGCTAGTAAGACATAGATCGCCAAGAAGAAAGCAAAAGGGGAACATATTCGATTGTAGATTTCAGCGGTCTTCAGATGAATGCCTCCACATTCTCGGGATGCCACGGCGTAGGTTGTTATTCGGACAACAGTTTTGCTAGTGTTCCAATGAGGTTCTTCAGGTCGAAGTGCCGGGATGTTGTTTTAATAAACATCAAAATAATATCTAAAGAGAGAAGATATTATCCAAGGCTGATTAGAGAATCAATCGAGATATTCAGGGAAAAAGATAACTTCAATAGAGAAGGTGGCGACTGCCTAGGAGGCGCTTGGAAAAGGATTTGGTGGGAAACTGTCGACCAATCACAGAGCAGGGAGGGAAATGAGATACACACATAAACGCGGCCAAAACAACGTTCAAGCTCTTCGACCTGAAGATGCTCGTTGGAACACGGGCGAAACTGTTGTCCGAAAAACAACCTACTGCCTATCCTGAGAATGGAGAGTCATTCAAAAGGGGAACATTATGATGTTGTGGATTGCAAACCATAATGACAATGTGAAGGAAGTTGTTCCTTCAAGGAATAAAATTGACTCATTTTCAGGAGGGCAATTAATTTACTCCAGCCCTTATGTCACCACTAAATTGGAATTTGCTGCAGAACTCAATAATGTAAGGTCTGAAATTGGTGGTTGGAGAAATTTTGGACATGACATAATCCAATGTTCGAATTTGTAAGTTGGTAGGCAACTAATTTCCATCAGGATGATGTCACTGACTGGACTGAAAGGGTGCCTGGAGAGCATTATGACCTTATTAGAGCATTATGGACCCAAAAGTATCTGCCATGCAGATGAAATGGGATTGCTATTGAGGGCTTTATCTCACCAAACTTGGGTTCTACAATTGCAGCATTCAGAAGTTCAGAAGGGAAGGCATTAAAGGGGTGATTTACCATATTTCATGTTCAAGCAATGGCTGGTGATCTTGTAAAACTACTGCTTATTGAAAAAGCTCAAAATCCACATTGCCTCCGAGGAACGTTTAACAAATGCCGTCTTTAACTTGGAAATACAATAGGAAAGTCTCGAGTACAATGAACATTAAATCACAATGTTTATTGATACTAGATATGATAATAGGTAGGGAAAATTAAGGGATCTTGTTTTTTTATGTCAATGCTCCTTGCCATATTATTTTAAATGAAAGGATTTGCATTAAGATTTTTTTCCTGTGACCCACAGATCAGAAAACAATTAAGATCTTTTGGTAAATTACTAATAATTCCTTTTTAAAAAGTTCTGAAATTGAAAACAAACCTCAATGATGACATGTCAAATTCAATCACAGTTCTGGATGAGATATTTTCGATTGATTAAGAAATAATAAGTATTGCAAACTGTGCAAGTGCCTAATTGTTTCGTCAAAGTGAGCTTTCCTAAGATGGAGCTGATGCCAGAGATAGAAAGTACATCTATAGATTTAGAAAATGTTGACTTGACAATTAGATAAATTGTGTAAATAATTTGAAGTATTGGTGAGGAAGAAGATCCTGAAATAAGTAATACGAGTGGATGTTCAACCTGAGACGACTAACTGAACAATTGTTATCAAATAATATGCTGATGCTTCGTGTCAAGCTGAAAAATTAAAGAACATTAACATTACATAAGGCAATGATGATACATTACTTGGTTTGTATAAAAAGTCTTGGGAAAAGTTTTGGCAAAATAGATTTATTTCAGATACTGCTACAATGCCTCATAATTCTCCAAAGTATATCCCTTAAGCGTCAACACACTTTTGCCAGCGGCTTTTCCATGACTTGAATTCTCCCTGGTAGGCTGATTCTGTAAGGAACTTAAGGGTATGTGTGTAAGCTTCTTTGACGGCACTTAGGGCCCCATGGTGGTGTCCTTTGAGAGAGGGAGGATTTCACTTTTGGGTACAGGAAATAGTCTGCTGGTGATAAGATGGGTCTGTAAGAGGGTTGGGGAATTGTCGGATTGCCATTACAGGTCTTTGCAAGTAAACACACAACTCTGCTTTTGGTCATGAGGAAAATGCCTGCCTTCCCAATGAATTACCCTAACCACTTTCAACTTTGGCTGCACCAATTCCGCATAAATGCATATAAAGTAGCCCAATATGCTAGCCATTCCGAGTTCCTCACCTCATGTTTATCCCTAGGCATCATACCCAATGGTCTCGTCATCAAAATACCTCTTTCTGGTATCCCACCTAGCCTTCACCCACACTTGCACACCGTCATATTTCAACAATCACGTGATCTCACGCGTGATGTTCTATCGCACTACCTCTCTCTTTTCAGTAAACATCGGTCCAACCTTCTGTCTCTAGCCAAAATTATATCCAATTCAGCCCCTCATTTAATTCCATCACTTAATCGTATACTTTCCTCGGCACTTCGAAATCTCACTCAAAGACATGAGGGCCTCCTGAAAAAGCTCTCTACCCTCACCCAGTCTTTCTTCGCAGCCAAAGTTGAAAGTGGTTAGGGTAATTCATTGGGAAGGCAGGCATTTTCCTCATCGAATTGAGCCAAATCGTTCTTACCAAAAATGCTTTCCAATTCAATGACAAAATATATATACAAATAAAAGGCACTGCAATGGGCACGCGTATGGCTCCTGCATACGCCAATCTTTTTATGGGTAAACTAGAACACGACTTTCTGCAACAACAAACCCTAAAACCACTCTTCTGGGCCCGCTATATCGATGATATTTTCCTCCTTTGGTCCCACGGACGCAAAACTTTATCCTCTTTCATTTCCTCTCTCAACTCCTCCTCCTCAGTATCATTCACTTCTTCTATATCCGACTCGAATATTACCTTCCTAGATATCGACATTCACCTCCAAAACAATACGTTTCACACTTCAGTCCACATTAAACCAACTAATAAGCAACAATATCTTCATTTCGACAGCTGCCATCCACCTCACACAAAGCGCTCCATCCCATTCTCACTCTCTATCCGTGGCTTCCGTCTCTGCAACAACACCCCCTCCCAACAGAAATACTTGTACCAGCTGCATGAATCCCTCAGAAAATGTGGGTACCCTGAAAAATTACTAAATAGTAAAATCCTCAAACCGTCAACCCAATACACTCCCCTCCCCAAACCAAACCGCCCAAAATGCCCTAATCTTATCACCACTTTCTTCCCCGGAACACACAAAATTAAACATCTAATCCGTGACCTCTTCCTAATTATCAATAACACTCAGTCCACATCACTTTTATTCCCACACTGTCCCTCTGTTTCGTTTAAACGCCCGTCGAACTTGCGAGACATCTTCAAGTCCACAAATCCAACTTCAAGCACCCCCGTCTCTCCCCCGCCCCTATCCGCACCATGCAACCACCCACGCTGCAAATGCTGTCATCTTTTAAGACCCTCCCCCTCACTCAGTACCAACTCCCAACCACTCGCCACCTGTACCTCAAAAAACATTATATATCGCCTCTCCTGTAACTTCTGCCCTGCCTTCTACGTGGGCGAATGCACGACCGCACTTTCCCTCCGCATGAATAACCACCGATATTCCACCAAATCTCCCACATTTCTTAATTATCCCATCCCTACTCACACCGCTTCCCACAATCAATCTTTTGACGACTGCTTCTCTGTTTCGGTGATTGAAATCCTTCCCAAATCTGCGAGTATAATAGAGGTGAGAACCCGCGAGATGGCGCATATCTGGGTGGCCCAATCATTCAAACCGCCCGGGCTGAACCAAGCCCACTGAATGCATCAATTGGCTGCCTACATATCCCCCCCACCCCTTTGTTCATTTCCTATTGGTCCCTTTACCTCTCCCTCCCCCACCTCTCCCCCGCACATCCTCTCTGCTCTTCCCCGAGAACGCCATTCTGAAGACGACAGCCGTGCTGTCGAAACGTCAAATAACAAATTGTGAGTGTCCTTTCTTTGTGTTTCTATATTCTAAAAATCTAAAGCTGTTTTTTAAATATTTATATATATATATATATATATATATATATATATATATATATATATATATATATATAATAAACAATGCATATATATGTATATATTGTAGTTACTTTATGCTGAAGGATTAATTTTGTGATTAATCATTTGGTACACATTACGTACACAATTAATTTGAACGTAATATACTTGTTTAGACGTTGAGATTGAACGTTTTATAATTGTTTAATATAATTGTTTTGTATTTGTATAGACACACAATGAATTTTTATATTTTCCTCTAATTCCCATAATAGGTATAGCTAAAAATCTACATAGGTCATCGAACTAGCCTGTCTTACGGACAACTCACCCTTGAGGACATCTGGACCACTGATATCTGAAAGTGGGAGATTTTGTTGCATTCCATATTTTTTCCTTCTTGCAATGTAGAATAGAATTTTGGTATAAAAAGAATAATTTCCACTCTCCAAAAAGAATTTTGCAAAGTGCAAAAAGGAGGACTTAAAGGCAGAGGCAACTTGGGGTTCAGGATACACAGTGAAGTATGTTTGCAAAACTGAGGATTAATGTAGAATCCAAAAGACTTGGATTATGTTGAAATTAACAATAAGCAGATTTTGGGCCCATTTTTGAAAGCTACAACTTTCAAAACCTCCTCAACAGTCAGAAATACACTCAAAACTTGGGTCTGCACATTTAATGATGGCAGAAAGTTGACAAGTTTTGCATCAGATAACATTTTGTGGGAACATTATATAAGACTTGCAACCTAATGAAGTTTTGAGAGATAGGCAGGCACCTGGTAATATCCTCAGGTGGAAATGGAAAATTTTCAATCCTTTACCATCAGATGCATCTACAGATTGAGCAGAGGCAGTAATGAAACACCTTGGTATAAAAATCTAATCTTTTATTTTCCAAGAATTTAGAGATATTTCCATCAACTCCAAACAGAATTGCATAAACATAATAATACACCCAATGAAAAGATTGGGAAAGTGGTGTCCAGGAATCTCACTCTTAGTTGCAAAGCATTGCCATGCCAATGAGAAGGCAAGGCCTGCTTGGTTACCAGCGCCAATCGACTTTTTTTTTCGACATTGTTTCAATGACGATGGCATTCTTTGGAGATGTATGGTCTTGTGATGCTAGGAAGTGTCAAAGGGAGTTTAATCCCATAAAATTACTATGACAAACACATGAAACATGGTGATATGTGATGCATCTAAAACCTCACAAACTTACTCTGAATGGCCACTTATAAACAGTGTCTTTGAAGTCAAGTTCAAGTTGTGAAACTGTACGTCGCACAGCCGTTAAAATACCGAATGTCACTAAAAACACTCGGCAATAAAATGACATTTAATGTCCATTGAGTTAAATATTTGTCAACATGCACTGCGTTCTGTTTTCAGAACATGCCATGCAAAACAAATTTGTTAAACAAGAGGTGAAGAGAGAGAACAAAAAGGGCATCGTTCGTTATTGCGATTGCCACCAAATGAGCCCGCAAGCGCAAAAGAGGCCTCTTCCCCCTCCTTCACACCCTCCCTCCCCCCACCCCCATGTTGAAAGAGACAGGTACATGCAGACATGGCAGCTATTTCTTCTTTCGGTCAGCCGTGCACTTTGGGCAATACCACTTGCCTTTGGGCTTAGTCGTCAGCCCGACGCAGGCAAAGTGAAACCACTCAATTGGACACTGAAATGAATATTTATTGTTGTCATTAATAAGGACAAGCTTCATGAAAATCACCTTAACACATCACTAGTCAGATTTAAATTGGTTAACTTATATTTTTGCTACAGGAAGTTTCACTATTATTATTGTTATTAAATTTCTTTCAGACACACACGAAAAATTAAATTTACTCTTATGACAGAAGCATTCATAAAATCTTGTTTAATTAAGCAGCATTATTAGCTATTTTTACCATATCAGTCATTATATAAGCTGTACATTAAAACCTATATTACACGTTGAAAAAAATTCAGTCACCTTTACCTTTTTATCAAATATATTCTGTAAGTTACTCCCTAGCAGAATTTTTGAAAATTAAAGGCAGAAAAGACTAAAAAATATTTGTACAACATTCAAATTTTTTCTTGCTCAAGGAGTGATAGATAGGATTAAGATGTAGTAAAAACAAGTACAGTGAGCAGTTACCTTCTTAAATTTATTTTTTTAAATCATGACATTATTAACTTTGCCATTAGATTACAAACCACAGTTCATGGCATCTGTCATTCCTTCATTGGCCAACTTGAATTTTAAATATTTGCCCTGAGACCAGAAGACCTATCAACAAGTCAACAGATGTCTAATACTCCTGGAAGTTCTTTCAAAAAGTGAGATATAGAAAGACTCCTAGTCAATGCCTAGTATATGTTCCGTGTCATATAACCCTAGCAAGTTGGCCAAGGGAGGTCTTAAAATGACATTGCTGTTCAAATGCATGGAAAACTGAAACCTTAGATCAGCACCGGTGAATGAGGAAAACTTGGTATATTTACACAGTAAATTTACTTTAGTAAAACTGGTTTCAACACACATGCGACATCATCAGATATCTATGTGTCACCTATATATCAAACCTGGTAGTGCCGTAGTATATCTTTTGTGAAAATTTACGGAGTATTACCCAATTTTTACCAAGTCGAACCTGAGATCATTGAATTAATCTTTGATCCGAGGTCCATTCAGAGATGGACTATTTCTGAGGATATTGGATAAGGGGATAAAAACACCCCAACCTCATTGAAATGTTTCTTGACACACCCAGATTTGAAATAAAGAAGTAAGTAGCTTCATTCGATTATGAAAGTAAAACCACAAGATGGATATTCCTGAAACTTCCAACAGCACTCCAGTGAGAGGTGAGGCGCATTGAAAGCAAACCCTTTCCAAAAATACGAGCACCATTTCTTGGATTTTCCGAGGAATTACTTCGCGACCCACCAACCTATGAGCATTTGTTTCTGCCTGCATTTCATGGATTCGCATGCAAATTATTTCCATGAGAAATGCTTGGCAGAATGCATTATCTTCCTTCTTTGTGGAGAGATCCATTGAAGGAATCTTTTACCACCTACTTTCAAGAAATTGACATAAATGCCCATATTACTTTAGCTGCATTACTTCAGTTGTATTGGGGGATCCCTTTGTTGCAGAAGCTATCATACTGGCTTCCCAACGATAGGGCCCGGGTTCGAATCCTGGAGGCGACATAATTCGGTGGTATCCTTGAGGTGCTTTGCGGAGAGCACTTTGAGTGTGCTGTCCATCAGATGGGATGTTTAATTGCAGACATATTATGATTCCTACATTTCTTCTGCCTCTTATCTACTTTGTAACTCAGTCCTGCAATGTTAACCCATGACAACCTTCGTAAATATCTCACCACTATTCAATTCCTCCCAGCCTCTTTTTCACCAGATGAAATGTTTCCCACATTTCTGCCATTTTAGTGGTGATACTCTCGATTATTGTCTTATTTATTCAGTGATCACGAACTTTCACAAAGTAAAGCCTCAAAGCCATCAAATTCATATTATGCACTATTTTTTAGAGGGTGGATTCTTCTAGGTATACTGAATAACAGGATTGAATTGTTTTTCACTTGCTTTCTTCGCATTATGTGATTATTTTTCTGACTTTACAGGTAACACTCATTTTTTTATATTTTTTGTCTAGTTTACAGAGCATATAATACCTTTATCCTTATCTCCTGCCTATATTACTAAATTGGCATCATGTAAGGTGAAAAGTTTTTCCTTAATATTTATTTGTGTACCCACGAAAATAGATGCACCTCAATCAGTTGATTACTGACTTAAGGATTAATTTAAAAGGAGCACAGCAATTAACTGATACCAGTATTAATTTTAATGCAAGCCACAGATTACCTAAATATAACCTTACCATAAGTTGATGATTTGCAATTGGCTTTGAGAGATATCAGAAAAAAACTAGTTTGACAGTGAACAGTAAACCTGATATTCTCCAATAAGTGAGGGAGTTTAGATCATTTTCAAGATATTCCAGATGCTAAAATAACTCCAAATTTTCCAGGATTTTACAATAACCTTAATATTTCATTGACTTCCTGGTTACATCACCACCATGTTCCAACTTTCACTCTTCACCGCTCCCATGCACATTCTTTGAATTATTCACTGTGATACAAACCTATTCAGGAAAAGAGACACCAAGGGTGTGTTGAGGGGGAGACTGCCAAACAAAATAGCCTCGGGATATTATATGAGAATGGCTCATATGTTACCCAATGAATACAGTGATACGTCAGGTATTTTGGTCCTTCAAATGATGACCCACCAGGGCCTAGTTCTATTATGGGATTGCCTCCAAATATTACTGATTAATATTATTGGTACTCTACCAGTTAAGGTAGGTTTTAGATGGATACAGAGTACATATATATATCAGCACAATGATACAACTCTGAATACTTCCTTCCTCCCTTCAATCCATAAAACATGCCTATCCTTTTTCAACCCCTTCCACGTTCGCCAAACATTCTCCACTCAATTCAAAATTCCATCGCAAATCAAAACAATACACTTTCCTCCCCTACTATGCCTGGAACTTCCATTTTTTCCTTTCTGTCCACTACACCTCTTCCATCATTCTCCACAACCACATTTCAAAAACCTCCAATCTACGTTTATCGCCTTACTTCAACAACCATGTTTCCAAGCCATACTAAACTACACTCCACGATAATGTTTTGACGAATCATTTCTTAACATCCTCACTCAACGTTCCTGCCATCGATTCCCACCTCCTCGTGAAAGGCTCTTTGTCTAATTCAATTAATTCTTCCTCTTACATTCCTTTCTACTTCTACATCCCCACTTTAACTTTGACCATTTTGGCCCAAAATACCCCCAAGATAGATTAACTCTTCCACCAGCTCTAATTTAAGAACTTCTATTTTAATATTTAATTTAGCTTTCCTCTTTCTAGTAAACTGCATAATCTTTCATTTAATTACATTTATTCCCATCCTATACCTGTCACATTTACTTTCCAGCGCACTCAGCAATGCTTGTGACCCCCCGGGTGACTTCTGCTAAAGCTGTATCATCAACAAACCTAATTTTATGAAATGCCCACCAAATATCTCCCCCATCTCCAGTTTTCTCCGTGTCTAATTTACCAATTCATCCACATACATGTTGAAACGCATGGGTGACGATTGGCACCCCTGTCTAAACCCTATTCCTAACAATGTCCATCCCAACTCTCCATTCGTCACATTCACCCGAACAGTGTCATGCATCTATGGGTTGCAGATAAATGTCACCTATCCACTCCAATTTCTTGCAATATATGTATCAGTTTTTCCCACTTTACTCTTATCAAATGCTTTCTCTAATTCTAAAAACATCCTAATTGTATCCTAAGTTCCTCCCAATTAATGACCTCATTATAAATCATGGCCTCCCAATTAATGACCCCAAGACATTACCCATGCCTCTTCCCTTTCTGAACCCTTAATATCATTCTCCCTGCTCTAAACCCTTTTATTTATAATCGCTAAGAACCCTTGTAAGGCTAGTGTGAAATTACTGAAAAAATTACTTGGAAAATTGCAGGGTAATACATAATTTTTTTGTCATTTAAATCTAAAAACTTTACCATATCCTCGGTGGACATCAATGTTATACACTTGATGCATATCTCTCTCTGCATTTTAGTAATTTTCTTCTAAATGCTCTGTTACTGATCCCGTTTACTGTCATATGTATTTCAGACCATACATTTGTATTCAAATTCTAATTACAATGAAATTTTGTCTGTCGGCAATGTTTGCAGTCAATGTGACGTGTCCCAAACATGTCTTTTAGGAACCAATTAACATTATCATAAGCTCACAAAGATATCCAGAATTTGAAAATTCCACCATTCACCCAAAAATAACAAAGGTTTCCAACTCACATCAAGGTTGTCGCAGCCGATCATCTCGCCATAGGACACCTGGTGGCAGAGGCAGTAGGTGGGCTCATTCGGGTCAACCGGCATGTCAAGCACATCTGAGGGGTGGGCAATGACCATGGCAAGGGCACCGGCCCCCGTGCCACCCGAGGCCGGCCCACTCCCAGTCCCCTTGGCGCCCACGGCCCCGCCGTCACCCGCCTTGGCGCCTGCCCTGCCCCCCTCCCCTGCCCCTTGCCCCGAGCCCAACCCGTTCCCTTTGCCTGGCCCCTTGGAACCCCCTCCGTGCTGCCCTTGACCCCCCTTGGCCCCCACCGCACTTCCCCCGCCCTTCTTCTGCCGCTTCCGGGGCAGCTTCACCGAGTGCTGGTCGTCCTCCGAGGATGCCGTGCCTCCCATGACAACTGCTCCGCGCTTCTTCTTCTTCTCCTCCTTCAGTTTCTTGCGGCCCTCTTTGCATGTGCGGGCAACAGATAGAAAGCAGTCATTATCAAGCAACCGACCAAGGCTCACCCCCATGAAATCACAGAATGCACGAGTACCAAAAGACATACATGGAATTATACACATTTGGCGTTTAGGATGTCGTTACACCGCTCAACACTTAACTGTAGCTTTTTCAAAGTCCGCAACCCAAATGCCATGAACTTTCCCAAGTTCCTCTTGGGATATTTTCAGTTTACTAGGGCTTTGCAATTTCCCCAACAAATGTATTCTCGAGCAAACATTGGGTACATCTTAATAATATTGACTGAAGGCAGAAATGGCAATGAATGATTGACGGTCTCATTGTGATGTCTGTCACATAACATGATAACTTGTCAAACGAGGGCAGTTAGAAAGATTCTCAGAATCACCACCAGATGCCAGTGTTAGTGCAACGAGTTTCCTGCAGAGTAAAAGGTAATCATTTACGAGTGACCACATAACATGGCACAGATATCTGTGATGTGAATACCTCTCTATTGTTGTTCCCGTTATGTGATTTGTGACGATGGAAAAAAATTGAGATTCAAGCAGTGATTGTATTAATCAAGATAATTATGCATGAAATCGAAGGAAATTCATGCACACTTTCAGGAAAATCTGTAGGGCTCTGCTCCTTCATATTCAACTCTTGCCAAGTGAACAAGTTTGGTCGGGACAGCTTAGGTGATGATCCGCAAAGTGGTCGGCCAAAATGTGCCAATACCCCAGAAATTATTGCAAGGGTGCATATAATGGTCATGGAGGATCGCTGACTGAAAGTGCAAGAAAGTACTGATGCGGTAGAAAAATATCATATGAATGGGAGTATCAGATATTGTATGAGACCCCTATGAAGAAGGACATATCGTTAAACTGGAAAAGGTACAAAGAAGGGCTTGCCAGATGTGTGCTGGGGAAGCATAGGAGGATGGGGAGTGTGTCTGACATATTAAAAACGCTGGGCTGGGAACCTCTACAATCTAGAAGGAAAGTACGCAGGCTTTGTAGTGGAATGTTTCGCATTTGGAAGGGGGAGAAAGCTTGGGCAGATCTTAGGAAAGAGGCGGGGAAGCCAAATTTTATAAGGAGAAATGACCACAAATTCAAGGGAAAATGCCGGGCACAATGAACGAATAAAAAAAATTCTTTTCTTAATAAAACAATTGTTGATAGGAAAACCTTACCTGCAAAAATATTCGAGCCATTTCCTAACAGAGTGCATACTTTTAAGAAAATATGTAAGGAATATATGTAATAATTTGATTGATGTGTGGTGTAAAATTATACGTAACCTCTTAATTTTTTTTAATTTATCTTTTTTTCTCTTGCTGATCGATTGATGTTAATGAGGTGGAGATTTTCTTGTTTTGTGAAAGAGATTTGTGTTTTGAAGTTTCCTTTAAGTGTACTTTTGTTTGATAACTGATTTTACCTTTGTGATTATTTGGGACTTGCGTGCCACCTGACACATTCTATCAGCACATGTGCATTTTAATAATAATAATAATAAATATTTAATGGTGGAATTGGATATGAGTAAATCGTCTGCCAGATGGGTGCCGGGCCTCTTGATGCAGGACCACAAATGCATCAGAATGGAAATTTCCAAGTAATGTTTGAGCAGTTTTAAGAGCAGCCAACAAGATTTTCCGGGTCAGCTTGTACCACAGGTGAAACTTGGGTCCACTGCTATACCACAGGGAGGAAACAGCAGTTAAAGCAGTGTAACCATGTTCCCACCACCAAAGTTGGTTTAAGTAATGGGTTCAGTGACGAATGATGTGTTGTAATGATGTGTTGTATCAATGCCATGTTTCACCGAAGTAAAAAATATCAATGCATCTCTTTCCAATCAATTTTTATTGAAATTTTGTCAATATTGATTAAAAATTTTTATTAAATGAATTGATGTGTGGTGTAAAATTATACGTAACCTCTTAATTTTTTTTAATTTATCTTTTTTTCTCTTGCTGATCGATTGATGTTAATGAGGTGGAGATTTTCTTGTTTTGTGAAAGAGATTTGTGTTTTGAAGTTTCCTTTAAGTGTACTTTTGTTTGATAACTGATTTTACCTTTGTGATTATTTGGGACTTGCGTGCCACCTGACACATTCTATCAGCACATGTGCATTTTAATAATAATAATAATAAATATTTAATGGTGGAATTGGATATGAGTAAATCGTCTGCCAGATGGGTGCCGGGCCTCTTGATGCAGGACCACAAATGCATCAGAATGGAAATTTCCAAGTAATGTTTGAGCAGTTTTAAGAGCAGCCAACAAGATTTTCCGGGTCAGCTTGTACCACAGGTGAAACTTGGGTCCACTGCTATACCACAGGGAGGAAACAGCAGTTAAAGCAGTGTAACCATGTTCCCACCACCAAAGTTGGTTTAAGTAATGGGTTCAGTGACGAATGATGTGTTGTAATGATGTGTTGTATCAATGCCATGTTTCACCGAAGTAAAAAATATCAATGCATCTCTTTCCAATCAATTTTTATTGAAATTTTGTCAATATTGATTAAAAATTTTGTGGAAATATACATTGGTATTTTTTACTTCAGTAATAATGAAATTCCACTAAGTTAAGCCTGAAAACATCGAATAATACCTTGTTTCCTTGGTACGCATGGTGCCATAATCTTTTATTCATTCAATGTAATTCTATTTATTCAATGTATGAGTTATGTCAGGCCTTGCTCTTTATTTTATTTATGCTAGATTTTTCCAAAATTTTCTCAAGGGATCCCAATAACATTGGCTGTGAAGTATCTTGTCATTTGTAACACTTATATTGATGCCTGACTTCTTTTCCCTTTCTGCTACCAATAACGGCTTTCAGATCACAAACATGCAAACGCTTGCATTTTACACACTTGGCTCTCACATCTTCGAATTAGGCCACACATTCAAGTGGTGCTCAAATTGTGTACACACATGAATCCACAAAACAGGAATCCCAATCCTCAAATAAGGATGAACAATGGATATTAAAATGAAAGCAAGCATGATGAAAAAAGCCAGGCACGTGGGCCACGTTTAGGACATAATGGAGGAGCCTGCATGCCAACACACTTACTCTTTGTGGCTGTTGGATCCTCCTGTGTCCTAGAATTCGATTTATCCTGGATTTCAGATTCAAAGCGAGCAAGGTCCGAATCTAAGCGGCGAATATGCTTGTCCACCTGAAATACATTCATTTTCATCCTAGTAGCAACATATTTAATTATTTGCAGGTAATAGTTTCTGGATTTTAGCAATTGGGATCGTCCAAGATCAAATAAATCAATCAAGATAACAATTAAGAATAAGAAAAATTACTTTGACAACGTTTTGTGAGATGTGCTCTATATAGCCATTTTTCTGAGCACAATTATGAAAACGAAATTTTTGTACAAATATTATGGTGACATATCAACAACTTACACCATGGGTATATGTACTTATGCAGTCAATATTTTATGGGAAATAAATTTTAAAAGTGAAAGCAGACAGATTAGAAAGATGTTCGCACTTTATTTTTTCAGTAATTATTAATATTATAAATACTTAATATTGATTACATAAATTAGAAATGCGTTGGTCCATCAAACTGAATTTGGACTGAAGTCTTTTCTCTGTATGCCAAAAATATGATCACGTAAAGTAATAGTACATCATAAATACTGAAAATTTAGGGCTAGTGACAAGCACACATTTATCAATTCTAGTTTCTTTTTAAAACAATATGGCATGCGTACGTGGAGAGAAATTTACTTCACTATTTTTTATTGGTTTAATCTTTATAATATGTTATTTCATCGACAAATACTGGGATAGACTAAAAAAATATGTAACTCACCAGCTCATAAGTTTGAATAGCAAGCTGTACTTTGTCGTCTCCATATTCTTTAGCTTTATTAAAAAGTTTCTGTATACTATCCATATGGTCTTTCTTCTTATCTGGCCCCATACTTTTTACATTTCGAAGAAAATCATCGGCTAATTTATCAATGTTTTTCATGAGACCTTGTGCTCTAGCATCTAAATCTCTCATCAATGTGAAATTCCTTTGAAGCTCGATGGGCAAATGCTCCAAACCTGGGTATAAATTAAAAGGTATTAATATATTAATTCAATAAATAAGTAAAGTCCCAAGTAAAAATATGTAAAAGCTTACTTACTGTCCAAGTAATGTTCTAAATAAAAGGCAGTTGTCATTTTGGTAGAGCTCCGTTAATTTATTCTACAATAAATGACACAAAATCACTGCGGAAAATAACTGATAAGCGCCTAAACTCGATGCACGAAATTACATTGTTTATGAAATTGTCTCTATTTTCTTCGTATAGAGAATTTTTGGACCTCTTTGACTACTATTACAATCATACATTTTGTTTACAAATTCTGATGACGACCTGAAATGCTGTCTTGAGACATCTATTGGGGAACCGTTGAACTCTGTGTTAAGTTTACGTTGTTCAACTGTTCTTCAATAAGGCGTACGATAATTTATCGGAACTGGTTTATAATATATAAGGTGAGATGTATTGTATGGGTGAATGCGTCATGTAATTTTTGATAATATGCTTTAATATTTGTTTGTCTGCCTCATAGAAAGGACTCTTTTTTACGATGAAAACCTCAAGACAGCTATTACAGTAGTACGTCAGTCTGCTTGGAGTAATTTTCATGCATTCAAGTCTGAGGTCAGCACATACTTGTTGCTGCGGTTGTATACGTTTCAAAACTTGGACCTTTGTACGCTGAAGATTTCCTTCAAGGATGGTGAAGCTATATGCCATCAGTGTCCTTTTCAAAGGGCCCCATAGTGCTTCTGAGTTAAAAACGGCGTATGATTTGACCAGTTTCAATTATTTCCAAAGAAGTACTGTGCAGCAGTTCATGGGCGTTTTCTGTAAAACTATTGTGGAAAGGACATTTCCAGCAGCCAGGCAATCAGTGAAAGAGTCAGGTAAGTGTTACAATCTACTGAAATAGTGGAAGTTAAAGCATGTATTAATTTAGAATATAATCGAAATAACTCCTCACTGTCTAAGATTCCTTTCATATTATTGTATTTCTATTACTAATCTGTTCCAGATTATTTATGTCATGTGTACGTGAGAGCAGATAATTTAGCGGGGGTATTAATATCGGATCACGAATACCCCACCAGAGTGGCCCACACATTGTTGACAAAGGTATATATTTCTCTTAGTTTTAATAGCATATAGTTAGGAAACCCATGTAAAAGTGCTTAAACTCTTAGTAGTGTGTAAGCAGACAAGTCTGTTAAATTTTATATCTTGACCCTAGCTCTTCGTTAATTGAAGGCTAGCAGCATACGTACCACTTCAATTGTATAATTTCGTAAGCAATGACCAATGTACAAATATAAAAATATATTCTTTCACTAAGACTTATGTGTTAAACGTGTACACTTTACTTTAAATCTCACCTTTTCTACTAGTTGATTGAGGAACTTATATAATTTGAATACCAGAAACGTATTTTTTCAAGTGCTCTCTCAAATATTTGAATCTGAGTATCACAATAATTATGTTACAAGATAATAAGAGTAAAGGAATGCAATGCAGTTTTCCGCAAGAATAGCATTGAAGAAAAAAACCGCACTTGTTTTCCATCCTGCTACCTGGAAAATTCAAGCTTACTATCCTTCCTTCGATTATTGCTTTGGATATTTTTTCTGTATACTCTTTTCTTTTGTTAGATTTTGAATGATATGTGTGCGTTTCACTTGGACGTGTTTTTAAAAATGAATTTAATGTGGATAAGTACCATGGGCTCCATTTGAATGAATATCAAGGACATTATTTGAATAAAGTCTGTATGATTGTCCAATTCCTTACATTATATTTAAAATAACGCCTTAAAGTACGCTGTAACGCCTGTTGACTCAAAGAATATTGTCATTAAAAATCCTTATGGTGTTTGCTGAGACATACAGTTGCTGTAATATCTGTTTCATTTTTAATATTATAGTTGAATGTTGTCAAAAATAAGAATATGTATTTCTCATCTCAAGTTATAAAGTATCCTCCATAGATTCCCTCCTTCTTCTGCTACTAATGCTGCTTCCGTCAGCAAAACACTTATCTATGTTGTTGATAACAGGTGAAAGGGATCATTCACATAAACATACACTCCAACTCTAGATTTTATTGCAGCCACATGTAATGAAGAACCACCCTTAATGCCATAATGAGGTATTATCCAACCTACATATTCATCTTAAGTGAAATTAATTACGATTATGGTTCATGGCTACTTGAGAGAAATAAAATGTTGTATGCTGAGTATTTATTTTGATGTATTGGAGTGTGGGTATAGGTTGTGTATTCCCTGCTTTATATTAATCCATTATTGATGCATTTGATTAACTCTCAATTTCTTAATTTCTGTCGCATTGTATTGAAATGGGAGGAGCACATCAATTCTCTGATCCTTAACATAGGTTACAATACACGCTCTGGTCCGTTCCCAGGTGCTGGACGAGTTCAAAATGCAGGTGCCCCCAGCCTTGTGGGCAACGGCCACAGATGCCACGGTTTCCTTCCCTCAGTTGAACAGCTACTTGGCCAAATACCAGAATCCTAGAGAGGCTGACCCCATGACAAAGATCCAGGAGGACTTGGATGAGACCAAGATTATCCTGGTAAATATATTTTATTTCTACCTAATTTCATTTTATGCTATCCCCAGAGAATTCCGAGGGGAATTGCAATCTCGCCTATTTTGATGGAGCAGTGTGGTGCATCCACAAGCACCGTGTGGTGCTTTACTTGCAACCCTGCCACCTGAAAAATTGTTAAAATAAGCTTCAGCATTATTAATATACCAATATAACAATTAAATACCAATTTTTGAACCTAATACATTAATATTGAGATTTTGACCCTTAGAAAAAATTGACATTAATATAAGTGAATCCTTGACATGATTGCATTAGAGATAATTTCAGTGTATACACTGACTAGATGTATATCTAGTCTCATGTTTCTTGCATGTGAGAATCAAGTAAAATCATGTGCAGTAGTAGTAGTAGTATTTAGGGGAGGCGACCGACAGCTGAGGTCATTTGCGCCATAGGGGATGGGCAGGAAAGGATGAAGGGTGGAGAGAAACCCAGCGTCGGCGTTAGCCTACTCTTTACGAAAGGCGACAAGGGGTCCGAAGCTTAACGTCCCATCCGACGGACGGCGTACTCACTCAAAGTTCCCTCCACAAAGCACCTCAAGTAGAGATCGTGAATACACTTAAAAATATTTAACACCGCCGGGATTTGAACCCGCGCCCTCAGGGTGGGAAGCCAGTACGTTAGCCCCCGCACCATCTCGATCCCCAAAATTATGTGCATGGTGGCACCAAATTAATTGTTCAAGTGACCTGGGATGTGAATGCCTATCCTCTGTTGTCACTGTTGACGTTTAATAGATTTTCCAGTGCGATGTAATATTTTGGGTGTTGTTGTGAGAAGTTTTAAGAATTGTGACAGTATATTTATTTTCCCCAATCGTTATAACAATATCAATAACATTGTCACTATGAAGCTCCTATAAAATGATTGGAATATTTATAAATATCCAAGGTCTGTTTCATAGTTAGTAGGGTTTATTGTTTCCCGGAAAGACGGAGGGATGGGTGGTGGTTTCTCTGGCTAGGTTCAAGGGGGGAATGTCTCAGAATAGGCTGAAGGCTGGTGCCTGTTGTTTCCCAGGCTTTGCGGAGTGCGAATCATTAATTAGCGGAAGCTCTATAGTGTGACCTCATTACACTCCCATCATGAACCGGTCATTGAAACAGATCCAAGCCATCAAATTTTGCATGAAACTGGGCAAAACCGGGAAAGAGACTCATGACGTGCTCCAGGGAGCTTGATAACACCATGGGTGATAGATTGGGTGTTTTTGGGTGGGTAGAGAAAAAGTTGAAGACGCCAAAGGTTCAGGATGCCCTTTGA